>NW_024068782.1:0-98620 GCF_009389715.1 Phoenix dactylifera
AATCAGCAATAAAAGACTTAATTATAATCTAATTATAATTATTTGATTTTTCCATTTAACTCACTAACTCTTAGTGGGTTATTTCAAACATCAATCTCATTGACATTGTGATTCCAAATCATAATTCGACAATCCTAATAATCAGAACCCCTAATGTGTGTGATCTCGTAGGTTCTAATCTAACTAGTAATGAGACATATTGAGATCTCCATCTCAATATCACTGAAACACCTTTCAGTGGACTGAAACACTTTCAGTTCTACTCGTCAGGGTTTACCGATCATCAGGTAAATGCCCGTGAGTCCCGACATCCACAAGTGACACCTAGCAGTATGTAGTGGCAACTCAGTAGAATAGAATAATAAACCTCTAGGTGCAGTTATCGTATGATACAGTTCTACTATCGTGGATCCCTACATGATGGAGGTCATGGACAACTCGTCAAACCCCATAGTCTGTCATATGTCAAGATTTATTCGACTTAAGTTCGAGAGTGGAAAACTCTTTCTCCACTATTTTTACTGCCCCGGCCGAGGTCTTACAAACTCAGTCTTATCAATCACATAGGATCTCTCCTTATCTACTAAGGTCAATAGATTCCATATAGGTGCATATCCTACTCCTATAGTGAACCTACTGCAGCCAATCTACACTTCATGGATCCATATGTCTAGAGACCATGTATATGTGCAGTCAAACTACAATAACCTCACTGTGAGTAGCCAAAGCACCGCAGGTCAAAGGACCAGTCACACTACTGCAACATCAAGCAAGTCATTGACGAGTGGATAGACATCCAAGTGACTTCTTGTCTTGGTCATGCTCAGTACCCTTGTTCTCTAACAAGCACCTGCACTATCACTTCAGTGTTCCTACACTGTGGACTTGAGTCTCGTCCATCCATAAGAAAAGCGATCTGTGCACTGATCTCATCGGATCGATCACCGTCCTCGTGATGATCCATTGATCAGGAGCATTTAGAAATTGATCACTAATGACACATGGCTCAAATTTTCAACTCTTGAGAATATGCGTCATCATCTTATTAATTCCTTAGACGATTCATGGACACATAAGAACATGAATGAAAAGAATGCCCAACTTAATAAATTCATAATAAGGTCAAGTACAAATTTATGTCCCAGAATAAAATAATGCATCAGCCAAATTGGCTTCTAGGGCATACTTCTAACAATTAGGGCCACCTAATCCTCCTTAGAGGAGGATTAGGGCTAACCAAGAGGGAGGGGCGCAGCCCCTCCCCTTTTTCCTCCTTGGTGCGGCAACACAAGAGGGGCTGGCGCCCCTCTTGGAAAGGAATCAAGGGCTCCTAGTTTGTAGGAGCCCTTCATGCCTTTATAAAAGGAGGCCTTGGCGGCACCCTAGGGCATTGAATCCCCTTTCTTCCAGCCGTGGCCTCCTTCTCCTTGGTCTTCAGCCGCAAGCAAAGGAAGCAAAAGAGAGGTGTTGGCGGACCTCCTCCCTCCTCCCTTTCTTCTTCCAACGCAGAGGAAAGAAAAGGCTGCATCCAGCCTTTGGTTCTTCTCAAAAGATCCTTTCTTCTTCTTCTTCCAAGCATAATCAAGAGTTGATTAAAAGGGAAGAAATCAGCCATCAAAAGAAGTCTCTGCAAGGGAGCTAGCACCTCGGAAAGACAAGGAAGCCTTGATCGGTCCTCTATTTCGTGTGGATACCCGTAGAGGCCGGACGCTTGTGCGGCTTCAAGCGAACCTTCATCCTAAACCACGAACATCAGTTTGCGATGATCATCTACCCGCACAAGGTGAAGATCTAATCTTCCTAATGTAGTTAAAAGTTTTTAATTCTAATCTATCTACGAACGGTTTTTGAACAACGTTCATAGGATGAACGTGTGATCCCACGCATGCCTCTTCCGCTGCCATCTGAATTTTTTTTTGATTTTCTGCGGCATGGGCGGGTTTTCCAACAGTGGTATCAGAGTCTAGGCCTCGTAGATTAAGGTTAGAATTAATTATAAACAGGCTTGATAGATCTGAAATTTAAAAGGTTATGCATGCTGAAAAATTTCTGCATGCAGATTTTTCAGGGTTGCTGATTTTTGCATGCTGATTTTTATGCGATAAATTGATGATTCTAATTACATTGTTAATAGGATTACAAAGTTTAGAATCATGATTAGCATGATCAGCAACCTAAGTCATAACATAATCAATTAAGTTTCAGATCTGAAAAGTATAATTGCTGCATGTGGTGATGATCATAGGATTCAAACCCTTTTGGTATCAAATGTAATGACCTACGATGTGATCTGTAATGTCATGTAATTTTTCAGATGCTTGCATGCATCTTATTTGATGTTTTAAGAGGCCTGCGTGCCTACTAAAAGGGGATGTAATTTATTATTATTTTTATTTTATATCTGGTTGTATTTCTGTGATGTGATGTACGTCAACGATCAAGTCGAAGATAGTGCATGAGATGAACGGTGATCTAAGCGGTTGATGGCGATTGGATCAAGAGTTGGTCTAGGATCGAATCAAGAAGGCTTGGAACCAATTCAAGAGTTGAAGACCAGTTGATCGATTGACGTGCATGTGCTTATAATATGACCTAATTAGAATCCATGATCATCACCTATTTAAAGTTTAGCTTTATTTATTGCTGCGATTATAACTGCCTGCGATGTGCCGTTTGCATGTGATGTAAATGAGAGCGGGGTAGATAGGTTTACATGTGATGTAGCAAACCCAATGAGACCTAAACTAAAACCTTCTCAATCAAGTCGAGAGTGAACCAACATGAGCGAGTCATATTAGATTCATTGATCTAATTGGTGTATAGGAAAGCATGAAAGGTGGTTACTTAATTAGGACCTTACTCTCTGAGTAAGGGGAGCCTCCCACCTGCTTACCTGGCCAATTATTCAATTACCTTTTATGAAGAGCTCAAGTTGCAAACACTAAGACGTGATTAACCAATATTAAGTCCATAGGTCTTCCACCGTAGTAGAGCTGCTAAAGTCTTTCTGATGTTGACTTGTCTCGGCTGGACACAGTGGCCAAGTTGCATCGGGGGGCTGGACCTCTCTATAGACATGAGATGTTGTAGGGTAAAGGTGGGGTTGGGCACCAATAGCTGTTAGGTGAGGACCCAATAACGACTTTATTTCTACGGTTATACGGTGGGTCTGACTTAACTAAGAAATATGACCAATAACTGTTAGGTGAGGTCTTCATGGCTTAGAGACCAAGTAGCACTGCAACATGTTTGAGAAGCATTGTACAAGAGTTGTACACTCATCCATTTATGTATCACCAATAACTGTTAGGTGAGGTGGCATGTAAATCGGTGGGACCCCAGTATCCACTAGAAACCCTAGTCGTGTAGGATTTCCGTTTCCTACCAGGGGAGTGAGGAATTCGAGAAAATAGTGAGAGGAACATTTGTTCTAAAAAGACCTTAGAACAGATTAGGATCAAGTACAAAAGTCTAACTAGAATCTTTACCCTCTGCAGATCATAATGTCAGCCTCAAACCCTTTGACCCGTATTCTTGAGACCAACCGATTGACCGGTAGCAATTACAGAGACTGGCTTAGAAATCTCAAAATTGTTCTGAGTTGCGAGAAAATAGGCTATGTGCTTGACAATGACATCCCCACATTACCAGCACGTCCGACCACTGATCAGCGTGCGACGCATGAAACGTGGACAGACGATGACATTAGGATCAAGTGCTATATCATGGCATCCATGTCCAATGAACTCCAATACCAGCATGAGAATATGAAGACTGCTAGGGACATACTGACACACCTGCAAGAGTTGTATGGTGAGCAGAGTCGCACAGCTCGTTTTGAAGTGTCCAAGAGGCTCTTCAAAGCAAAGATGCGCGAGGGGCAGTCTGTCCATGATCACGGTCTGACTATGATCAAGGACCTGGAGGAGCTTGAGAAGCTCAGTATGAACATGCACAAGGAATTGCAAGTAGATCTGATCCTTCAATTCCTTCCTAATTCATTTGGACAGTTTCTAGTAAACTACCACATGAATAAGATTGAATGTACTAAGACTGAACTGTTAAACATGTTGGTAACTGCTGAGGAAGCCTTGAAAGGTTCAAGGGGCAATGTCCTTGCTACTGAGTTGACTTCTGATTCCAAGAGAAAGTCTACTTGGAAGAAAAAGAAGCCTGCAAAGAAGCAGAAGAAAGACAAAAAGCCAAAGAAGGAAGTTCAAAAGAAAAAGGCTAATGACAAAGGAAAATGTTTCCACTGCAATGTCGACGGCCACTGGAAGAGGAACTGTCCTTCATACCTTGAGAGCCTGAAGAACAAGAAGACTGACACACCTTCAGAAGGTATAGACTTGCTCGTAATTGAAACTAATCTAACGGTTTCTTCTACTTCTAGTTGAGTTATAGATTCTGGTTCTAGTGCTCACTTGTGCACTACTATGCAGGGTCTAAAGAAAAGTAGAAGGCTGGCGGAAGGTGCGGTAACCCTTCGAGTTGGCAGCGGGGCAAAAGTTGCTGCTGTGGCTGTGGGCACCTACCATCTGCGACTACCGTCTGGTTTTAGTTTATTACTTAGAGACTGCTATTATGTACCTGTTGCTAGCAGAATTTGATTTATGTTTCATGTCTAGCACAGAAAGGTCATATTTTTACATTTGACAAAGACTGCTGTACTATTTATTTCAGAAATAAAAGTCGCACGTGGTTTTATGATTGACAGTCTCTATCATTTGCATATGGATGTATCTATAAATGTGTCTGAGCAAGAAGTGAGTACCAAAGGATCCAAGAGATCCAGGGATGAGACAAACCAAAAATATTTGTGGCACCTCAGACTTGGCCATATTGGAGAAGACAGAATGAACAAAATGGATAAAGATGGGCTTCTCGGCTCATTGACTTCCAAGTCATATCCAGTTTGCGAGTCCTGTCTTCAAGGAAAAATGGCTAGATTGCCCTTTGTAGGACATGGGGAGAGGACTACTGAAATACTTACCCTGGTACACACAGATGTGTGTGGCCCATTCGATGTGCAAGCCAGGAGACGTTATTCGTACTTCATTACCTTTACTGATGATTATTCACGGTATGGGTATGTGTATCTTATGAGACACAAATCTGAATCTTTTGAAAAGTTCAAAGAGTTCAGAAATGAAGTAGAAAAACAAACTGGAAAACCTCTTAAGGCTCTTCGATCAGATCGAGGAGGAGAATACCTTAGTGGGGAATTTCGGGACTATCTCAAGAAAAATGGCATAGTCTCACAATGGACTCCTCCGGGTACACCTCAACTCAACGGGATGTCAGAGAGGAGAAATCGGACTCTATTGGATATGGTCCGGTCCATGATGAGCTTCACTGATTTACCTATGTTTCTTTGGGGAGATGCCTTACTTACCGCAATTTATCTACTGAATAGAGTTCCCTCTAAATTCGTTCCTACCACATCGTATGAGATATGGTATAGTAAGAAACCAAGTCTTGGTCATCTCAAGATTTGGGGATGTTCGGCCCATGTCAAGCGACTACAGGCGGACAAGCTAGAGGCTAGGACCATAAGTGCTCGTTTTATAGGATATCCTAAAGAGTCATTAGGATACAATTTTTACGTCTCAGAGGATCACAATGTATTTGTGAGCCGACATGCCATCTTCTTGGAAAAACAGTTTATCCTTCATAGAGGCAGTGGGAGGAAAATTGAGCTTGAAGAGAAAGTCTCTGAAAAGCAACGAGTCATGGATCCTATAGAACCCATTCATACAGAGCCAGTACACGTTCCTCCACCTCGCAGATCTAGTAGGGTCTCCCATCCTCCTGATAGATACTTAGGTATGCTTGAAGAGGATACTAAGGAAATGTTCTTCATTGGAGATAGGGAACACATAGAGGATCCCAAAACCTACAACGAGGCGATATCAGATATCGATTCCGAGAAATAGTTGGAAGCTATGAAGTCAGAGTTAGACTCCATGCATTCCAACCAAGTCTGGACTTTAGTGGATCCACCAGAAGGTATTGTACCTATTGGATACAAATGGATCTACAAAAGAAAGATAGGTTCGGATGGAAAGGTAGAGACCTATAAGGCAAGGCTGGTGGCAAAAGGGTATAGTCAGCGCGAATGCATTGACCATCAGGAAACCTTTTCACCTATAGCCATGCTGAAATCCATCCGAACATTGTTTGCCATTGCAGCATTTCATGATTATGAAATTTGGCAGATGGATGTGAAAACAGCTTTCCTGAATGGATATCTTGATGAAGATATCTACATGGAGCAGCCCTTGGGTTTCACTTCCAGTGATGGAGATCACAAGGTCTGCAAGCTGCAAAGGTCTATTTATGGACTAAAGCAAGTATCTCGGAGTTGGAACACTCGTTTCAATGATGCAATCAAAACGTTTGATTTCATCAAGAACGAAGAGGAACCGTGTGTCTATAAGAAGGTTAGTGGGAGTGCTGTCGTGTTTCTCGTACTGTACGTGGACGACATCCTCCTGATAGGAAATGATATTCCCATGCTAACCTCGGTCAAGGTTTGGTTGTCAAAAGAGTTCTCCATGAAAGACCTTGGGGAAGCATCCTATATTTTGGGGATAAAGGTCTATAGAGATAGATCTAAAAGGATGCTTGGCCTATCATAGAAGATGTACATAGAGGAAGTGCTGAAAAGGTTCAGCATGGAAAACTCTAAAAGGGGTCTCTTACCCCTAAGGCATGGAATTCATCTCTCCAAGAAGATGTGCCCCAACACATCTGAAGAGATTCAACGCATGAGCAAGATTTCTTATGCATCGGCAATAGGGAGCCTCATGTATGCCATGCTATGTACACGACCTGATATAGCCCTAGCTGTGAGTGTCACAAACAGATATCAGTCGAATCCAGGTGAAGAATACTGGACAGCTGTGAAGAATATTCTTAAGTACTTGAGAAGAACTAAAGATTTATTCTTGGTCTTTGGAGGATCATCAGAGTTAAAGGTAGAAGGGTACACAGATTCAGACTTCATGACTGATGTCGATGATAGGAAGTCAACATCTGGATATGTGTTCTTGTGCAATGGTGGTACGGTGAATTGGAAAAGTTCTAAACAACCGATTATTGCTGATTCTACTATGGAAGCTGAACACATCGCCGCCTCTGAAGCTGCTAAAGAAGGCTTCTGGTTCAAGAAATTCATTGCAGAGTTGGACGTGATGACATCAGATGCCATAACACTCTACTGCGATAATAATGGCGCCATAGCTCTTGCTAAGGAGCCAAGGTCTCATCAGAAGTTCAAGCACATAGAGCGGCGCTTCCACCTCATACGCGACTATGTTGAGAAGAAGTATGTCGAGGTGCAGAGAGTAGACTCTGCAGACAACGTGGCAGACACATTCACTAAGCAGCTGAGTCAGCAAAAGACTGAAGCCCACCTTGAGAAGATGGGACTAAAATATATGACCAATTGGCTTTAGTGCAAGTGGGAGATTGTTAGATGTATGCCCTAGAAGCCAATATGGCTGACACATTGTTAATTCTATGGACATAATTTTGTACTTGACTATTTATTATTGAATAAATAAAAGGCATCTTTTTCATTCATATTGTTTATGTATCTATGAATCGTCCAAGAATTAATAAGATGATGATGCATATTCTTAAGAGTTAAGAATTTGAGCCATGCATCATTGGTGATTAATTTCTGAATGCTCCTGATCAATGGATCATCACGAGGACGGTGATCGATCCGATCAATGCACACATTGCTTTCCTTATGGATGGACGAGACTCGAATCCACAGTGTGGCGACACTGAAGTAATAGTGCAGATGCTTGTTAAGAACAAGGGTACTGAGCGTGACCAAGACAAGAAGTCACTTGGATGTCTATCCACTCGTCAGTGACTTGCTTGATGTTGCAGTAGTGTGACTGGTCCTTTGACCTGCGGTGCTTCGGCTACTCACAGTGAGGTTATTGTAGTTTGACTGCACGTATACATGGTCTCTAGACATACGGGTCCATGCAGTGTAGATTGGCTGCAATAGGTTCACTGTAGGAGTAGGGTATGCACCTATATGGAATCTATCGACCTTGGTAGATAAGGAGAGATCCTATGTGATTTATAAGACTGAGTTCGTAAGACCTCGGCCGGGGCAGTATGCACAGTGGAGAAAGAGTTTTCCACTCTCGAACTTAAGTCGAATAAATCTTGACATATGACAGACGATGGGGTTTGACGAGTTGTCCATGACCTCCGTCCTGTAGGGATCTACGGTAGAAGGACTGTATCATACGATAACTGCACCTAGAAGTTCATCATTCCATTCTGCTGGGTAGCCACTACATGCTGCTAGGTGTCACTGGTGGATAGTGAGACTCACAGGGATTATCTCGATGTTCGATAAACCCTAATGAGTAGATTTGGAATCGTTCTAACCCATTGAAAGGAGTTTTCAATGATATTGTGATAAAGATCGCAATATATCTCACTACCAGTCAGAATAGAACCTATGGGGTCACACACTAGAAGTATTGACCGATCCGATGGTTGAAAAGTGATTATGAATCACGAGTAATCAATTCGATTGATAATCAATAGAAGAAGGAACAAAGGGGATTAATTAATTGGACTTAAATACAAATCCTACTTAGAGTAGGATTCCTGCAGTCCTAATTAGATTAGGACTGGGAGTCCTATTTTGAGTAGGACTGGGATTCCTACTTGGAGTAGGATTCCTACAATCCTAATTAGATTAGGAGTTTTGAATTAAATTTGGATTCCTACTTGGAGTAGGATTCCCAGAGTCCTAATCGGATTAGGACTTCAGATTCAAATTAATGTCCTAATTGGATTAGGACTAAAATTAAATAAGTCCTAATTGGATTAGGATTTGTTAAGTCCTAATTAATTATTAATCTAATGAATTAACAAGACTCCTAATTGGATTAGGATTGAAGAGTTCAATTGAGTCAAAATTGATTTAAGTTCTAATTGGATTAGGACTTACCTAGATTAAACCCAAAATTGGTTTACCCTTGGACTAAGCCTAATTAGATTAGGGCTTAGCCACATTAAGGCATCCCAATCCTCCTTAGAGGAGGATTAGGGCTAACCAAGAGGGAGGGGCTGAGGGAGGGGCCTTTTTCCTCCTTGGTGCGGCAACACAAGAGGGGCCGGCGCCCCTCTTGGAAAGGAATCAAGGGCTCCTAGTTTGTAGGAGCCCTTCATGCCTTTATAAAAGGAGGCCTTGGCGGCACCCTAGGGCATTGAATCCCCTTTCTTCCAGCCGTGGCCTCCTCCTCCTTCTCCTTGGTCTTCAGCCGCAAGCAAAGGAAGCAAAAGAGAGGTGTTGGCGGACCTCCTCCCTCCTCCCTTTCTTCTTCCAACGCAGAGGAAAGAAAAGGCTGCATCCAGCCTTTGGTTCTTCTCAAAAGATCCTTTCTTCTTCTTCCTCCTTCCAAGCATAATCAAGAGTTGATTAAAAGGAAAGAAATCAGCCATCAAAAGAAGTCTCTGCAAGGGAGCTAGCACCCCGGGGAGACAAGGAAGCCTTGATCGGTCCTCTACTTCGTGTGGATACCCGTAGAGGCCGGACGCTTGTGCTGCTTCAAGCGAACCCTCATCCTAAACCACGAACTTCAGTTTGCGGTGATCATCTACCCGCACAAGGTGAAGATCTAATCTGCCTAATGTAGTTAAAAGTTTTTAATTCTAATCTATCTACGAACGGTTTTTGAACAACGTTCATGGGATGAACGTGTGATCCCGCGCATGCCTCTTCCGCTGCCATCTGAATTTTTTTTGATTTTCTGCGGCATGGGCGGGTTCCCAACAGTTCGATGTGAATGCCATCCATAGGAGTCGAGGCAATACTTATGCCTTCACCAAAAATGGGCATAAGGTTGTACTTGGACCTATGCGAGAAGAAACTCGTCCCAAGCCTTCTCGAGTAGAGGGTGTTGGAAACCCTAGTGTTCGCATGCATATATTTTGAAAAATTTTACAGCGGAAGCATGAATTAAACTATTTAATTCCTATGCATGGTAGAGATCATATCTCTACAACAAAAATAGATCCAGAATTTTAAATATTTATCCTAAACAAGTATGCATGATTCTATGTCTAACATGTATTCATGCAGAATTTCAGCAATCTAGTTGATTTCTAATCCTAATTTCTAATAAGATCAGATCTGATACCTTTTTACTTTGAGGACTTTGATGATGCCTTGATCACCTTGTGTAGCCGCACACACGTCCGGCCTCTACGAATAGTTCATGCGAAGCTCTAGGAAGATCTTCCTCCGCGGGAGTGCTAGCTCGCGCAGAAGTGCTGCAATGGCTGATCCTTTTTCCTTCGAAGCACTCAACCTTTGATTTTTCTTCGAGAGGAGGAAGGATGGAGATGAAGGAGAGGAAGAAGAGGGGTGGCTGCTGGTTTCAGAATTTTTTAGAACCTCTAAGTCTCTCAAAAAATTCTCACTCCCAAACCCTAGGCATGGGGGTCCTTTTATAGCCAAAAGACCCCCACGCCTCACACCTCATTTAGCCAATGAATTTTGGCTGATAAAAATCCCAAAAAAATTGTGGAATTCGGCAGCTAAGAGGAGATGATTATCCCTCTTTTTGGTGCGCTTTGAATCCCTAAAAATTAGGGGTTCATGCACCCCAACTTCAGCCGCACGCCACCATCCTTTCTTGCGCCATACATCCCTACAAATTAGGGATTTCATCCTAATCTCTTTAGGAAGGTTTGAGGTGCCATATTTATTAAGAAAATAGCCCCATGCCTTCTCTTTCCTCACATCAAAAATTGGCCAAAAATAAAAAGGAGAGGTGCCACTAATTTTAGGAATAAGGATGAGGTGTCTTTCTTCTCCAAGAAAGAAAGATAGGGTCCTAAAATTTAGAGATTCTTCTTCTTATCAATTTCTGAATTTTTGAACTTAGAATCCTTATCAAATAAGGACTTTTGTAGGCTCGGGTCAAGCTCAATCTAATTGGGTCAAGTCTGATTAATTGGGACGAGCCTAATCAACTCGGATCGAACCCAATCCAATTAGGTCAAACCCTGATATAGTCCAAATTGAATCTTATTCAATTTTGCTTAACCTAAGCTCAATCATTCAATCAATTGAGTTCATTAGCAATCTAATTGCTAATTAATCTTTCAATAATTCAATAATTACTTACTACAACTTTTGCTTAGGGTAATTTGTCAATCGAATTGACCAATGTACCTCTGAACGATTCTTAATCGTCGATCAGCCATTAATCAACCTAGAAACTTCTATGCGTATGACCCCATAGGTTCGAACCTAAGTCGGTAGCACAAGAACGACTTTCTGTACTAATTGAAGTGACTATCTAGCAATGGTACCCGACGTCCGGATAGGCCGAATAATTGCAAAGCAATATTCTGGAACCCTTGGACTATGGTTACCGTATAATTAATCCCTATGACTCCAAATGCCTAGGATGACTTCAGAGTTCTGTCAACTCTTTAATCAGTGCATCCAAAATATGTTTCAACTTTACAAATTCTGTGACTCCTCACAAGGATTACCCTGACCAAGATTTTGCTAAATTAAACACAAGGGCATTATCTCTTGTCACCAGGAGGGGTCAATTCCATCTTGACTCACGTACCGACTTCGCAAGTACTTGACTGCACCCAGTAGCCTTCCATCACTAAATTAGAAATTCAGATAGTCTGGTATCAAAGTACAGTGAGTTGCTTACAAGTCACCGTGATGATCTCAGGTCTAACGGATACTTATATCCATATCCACTCGGAACATCTCTTGACAGCAGAACGTTCCGGAATTGATCACGTTCAGTGAAGTGTACTCCTATACTTCACCTGTGTGACATATCAGTGTCTCTACACTCCTTGGTTAAAAGGACAACCAACGTATATGGCACACAACGACCTATTCTTGATAATGCTATTGTCCTAGTGATAGCATATCGTTTGGTCGCGAACTAGTTTAAGGACTCGTAGATAAATCCTCCTTTATTGTTTAATGGAATCCTAAGGACTTCATTACATTACTTGAGTTCACGAAAATGCAAAATATGTAATGAAACATTGCCAAATAACTTTTATTAATTTCATTAATTCATATATAATTCAATCATCAACAGGCTGACAATTGTCTTTCAGAACACAATTCCCAACAGAGAGACGATCCTTCTTAGTTACTAATAATTTTGAAAGTGATCTAAAAGACACTGGAGAAATCTATGCCCTTGTGATCAACGGAGAGGAGGCCAAACCAGTAGAGTTTCCAATAGATGTGTACCCCCTACTCCAAGACTTCAAGGACATCATGCCCGAGGAGTTACTTGACGGCCTTCCTCCCATGCGAGACATTCAGCACCAAATCGATCTCATACCCGGTGCTAGCCTCCCAAACCTTTGATACTACCAGATGAGCCACAAGGAGCATGAGATCCTGGAAAACTTGATGGAGGATTTGATCCGCAAGGGACTAGTTCGCGAAAGATGAGCCCTTATGCGGTACCAACGCTGTTGACCCCCAAAAAGAACGGAAGCTGGAGGATGTACATCGACAATCGCGCCATCAACAAAATCACCATCAAGTACCGCTTCCCCATCCTCTGCCTAAACAACATGCTTGATATGCTAGAAGGTGCCAAGATCTTCTCCAAGATCGATCTCAAGAGCGGCTACCACCAGATACGAATCCGTCCTGGAGATGAATGGAAGACAGCTTTCAAAACGATGGAAGGCCTCTACGAGTGGCTCGTGATGCCATTCGGACTCTCAAATGCTCCGAGTACCTTTATGCGCCTGATGAACCAGGTACTCGAATCCTTCTCTGGCAAGTTCCCAGTTGTTTACTTCGACGACATCCTTGTGTATAGCCAGACGAAGGAGGACCATCTCAAGCACCTACGGCACGTCTTTACCGCACTCTGAGAAGCTCAACTTTTCCTCAATCTCAAAAAATGCAGCTTCATGACATCTAGCCTGGTGTTCTTGGGCTATGTGTGAGCAGCAATGGCATCCGCATTGACGACGAGAAGGTACGATCCATCCGAGAATGGCCTACCCCAAAGAATGCAACGGAGATGCGAAGTTTCCATGGCTTAGCAACCTTCTATCGACGATTCTTGCGCAACTTCAACAGCATTGCCGCCTCACTAACAGACTACATGAAAAAAGGAAGGTTCCAGTGGACCGATGAGGTCGAACAAAGCTTCAACTCTATCCAAAAAAAATTGACAACTGCTCCGGTGTTGGCCCTGCCCAACTTTGAGAAACTCTTCAAAGTGGATTGCGATGCCTCTGGAGTAGGCATTGGCGCAGTCCTTTCCCAAGAATCGAGACTCGTGGCCTTCTATAGTGAAAAGCTTAGTGAAGCAAGAAAGAAGTGGTCCACGTACGAACTCGAGCTGTATGCGGTGGTCCGAGCCTTGAAGCATTGGGAGCACTACCTCTTCCAGAGGAAGTTCCTACTACATACCGACCATCAAACCCTTAAGTTCCTCGATAGCTCGAAGAACACCAATTGGATGCACGCCCGATGGATCGCCACACTCTAGAAGTTCACTTATGTTATCAAACATAAGGCCGGTCACTTGAATAAAGTCGCTGACGCTCTTAGTCAAAGAGCTGACTTGCTGGTCACCATGCGAACTGAGGTTGTAGGCTTCGACTTCCTTAAAGACCTCCACGCTGAGGATGAAGACTTTCAGGAGGTCTGGAAAGAGTGCACATCAAAACAAACGGGGGAAGGCGGCTTCCACATCCAAGAGGGCTGCCTCTTCAAAGGCAACCAACTCTGTATTCCTAGAGTTCACTTTGAGAGCATCTCATTCGGGAGCTACATTGCGGAGGTCTCGGTGGTCACCTTGGCCAAGACAAATTCATCACCCTCGTGGAAGAAAAATACTACTGGCCTCAGCTTAGGAAGGACGTCGGCAAATTCGTGCGCCGCTGCTACATCTGCCAAACATCAAAGGGCCAGTCACAAAATACGGGGCTCTACACCCCGCTTCCCATCCCGAATGCCCCGTGAAAAGACATATCCATGGACTTCGTCCTCGGACTACCAAGAACCCAAAGAGGCATGGACTCCATCTTCGTCGTCGTCGATAGATTCTCTAAGATGGGTCATTTCATCCCATGCAAGAAGACGGTAGATGCAGTTAACATCGCCAACCTCTTCTTCCGTGAAGTTCGCCTGCATGAAGTTTCCAAAACAATCACGTTTGATCGAGATAGTAAGTTTCTCAGCCATTTCTAGAGGACACTGTGGCGACGACTCGACACCACCCTCCAGTATAGAAGCACGTGCCACCTACAGACAGATGGTCAAACGGAGGTCACCAACCGAACCCTAGGTAACATCCTCCATTGTATTGTAGGAGAGAGGCCAAAGCAGTGGGACCTAGCACAAGCCCAAGCAGAGTTCGCATACAACATGCTTAACAGATCGACCATAAAGACTCCTTTTGAGATCGTGTATGGTCGCGTGCCAACTTATACTCTCAATTTGGTTCTCCTCCCAAAACTCCCAAGGATGAACGTCTCCGCTAACCATATGATTGAAAAGCTCTCCACCATGCACTCTGAGGTGAAGGAAAAGATCGAGGAGGCAAATGCCAAATACAAGCACGACGCAAATCAGCATCGATGAATTAAAACTTTTAATGAAGGTGATCTCGTCATGGCATACCTACGAAAGGAAGGCTTCCCAGCGGGCACCTACAACAAGATGAAGCCAAAAAAGATTGCACTCTGCAAAAGTCTCCGCAAAATCAACGACAACGTCTGCATCGTGGACCTTCCTAATGATTTGCATATCTCCTGAACATTTAATGTGAAGGACTTATACAAGTACCACGGATCAAACATCACTCAATTAAACTTGGGGTCAAGTTCTTCACAGGAGGGAGGCCCTGACGCAGGCGACCACTTCAAATCTCCTACCCGCGATCTCAGCCGCATCTAGTTTGGAGAATCCAGCTAAAAAAAAAAAGGCCAACCAAGGCGTGAACTCCAAATCTCCTACCCGCGATCTCAGCCGCACCTAGTTTGAAGAATCCAACCAAAGAAGGAAAGGCCAACCAAGACGTCCACTCTAAATCTTCTATCCGCGATTTCAATTGCACCTATTTTAGAGAATCCAACCTAAGAAGAAAAGGCCAACCAACCCATTAAATTTTTTCAGCATTTTTTTAGAATTATTGCTCTAAGATTTTTGCTTCAGCCAACCCATCGAATCTTTTCAGCATTTTTTTAGAATTATTACCCTAAAATTTTTTGCTTCAGCCAACTCATCGAATCAGGATTTTTGCTTTAGCCAACCCATCGAATCTTTTCAACATTTATAGAATTATTGCTCTACAATTTGCTTTATTTTTCTTGTTTTTCCTACGTATGTGTGGCTCGCCCTTATTATATAAAGGCCCCACTCCCTTGTATTGGAATCATTGAAGTTTGGAGTAATAAAATTGTTCCATAAGTTCTCTATTGGTGCGATCGCAAGAGAGCAACGTGCTTGCTCTTCCTCTTCCATCCTGGCGACGTGCTCGCCTCGACCCGCTTTCTCTACGTCAAGCAAGAGAGCAATGTGCTTTCTCTTCCCTTTCCATCCTTCATCGAAGGCGACGTGCTCGCCTCGACCCGTTTCCCCTATGTCAGTTTGGTATTTCCTTAATAAATAAGATGGATTCATATTCCAGTTTTAAGATGGGTAAGGGGGCCCTGTGGAGATCTAAATCAAGTTTAGAATGATTCAAAAATCTTTACATGGGGGACACCATGGGATCTAAATTTGTAGCTTTTCTGTCTCACTCCTCAAAAAGTCGGACTTTATTTCTCTGCTTCACGATATGAGGACATACACTCCCAACCACCCTTCCCATGGGCCTCTGATCACATTTTATATATTTGATTGAAACAAAATTTTTTGCTTCATCTTTATGATGCTAACCATTGCATGAAGGTTGATAATAGACTTCATGTATAATTTTTCTAGTTTCTGTTATCCTTTGGCATCTTACAACCCAAGGCTTCAATAGTAGCCCATATTACAATATATCAATGATTGGACTTGAGACAATTCTCCGACTAGTATTGAAAATTCAATACAACACACCATCAGAACAATAATAAGCATGCCTTTTATACAGAAGAAATATCATATTCTCCAACTATATGCATACAATTAAGTTAAGAAGTTCATTAGTTGTACACGAAATGATGACGAAAAAAACTCGACACATTTGGCATTGAGAGCTTCCTAGTTGTCGAATGAAACAAACATTGAATAGTTTAAGTTTGATATGTACATTATATGCATCTGCTAAACAATTTACCAATTAAACTTATAAATTTTAATTATATAAAATGCTAGTTTTAGCATACAACCACCAAAACTATACAAACAAAGTCTTAAATAACATGAAACACTCCAAAGTAATGTGCCGCAACTTATTTGTTTTCTTCTTAAACTCACCGGATATCTAGCATGCAGCGGTAACTGAATAACAGTTTCATAGTTCTCCAACAAGTCATTCCTAATATCAATTGATTTGTTGGACAGAGCAGAGGGTAATTCCAGATTCGAGTCTCCAAAAACGATAGCATCAAGAAAGGCTGCAGGGGAGGGAACTTATCAACACTTAACAAAGGAGTAAATCAATTGGCTTTGCTGCTAGAATATGATAAGCTTTCCACCTCTACAGTGGACGAGATGTTGTAGCTCAAATGGATCTGCAAAGGCTCCAATTGGAAGCCTTTCAATAATCACTGCTTCACAAGAGTGAGAATCAAGCCACTTCATAGCATCTGATCGGTTAACAAATCTCAAGGCGGAAACCACATGTCGATGAGAACCTTCACCGCTCAGATGTCGGTGCAGGTCTGCAAGTCCAAGCACATTCATATCATTAGCCAGCCCTCTACACAAGTCACCTGTACCAAATCCTTAAGCTAAAAAATCATGAAAATCTGATTCAAGCAGGCTATTGCAGTGATCATAATAAGAGCTGGCAAGGTAAGCTTGAGAGCATGGCAAACAGCCAAAGATTCTCCCATCATCGCTTCCCACATTGCTCACCTGACATTAAATTTAGTATATGGAAATATAAATATTAATAATGTATAATAAAAAGCAATGACCAAAAATAATGATAAAAAGATAATTATATGACCAAAATTATATAGCAAAAAAGATACAATGAATAAAAAGACAGCATATATTTCCTGCAAGACAGCACTCAAAGACAAGTTCTTTGCCAAAATTATTATCTTACCTAATTATAATAAAAACAATACAAAACAATGTTAGGAGACTCAGGTGCAGCCCATAATGCAAATCATAAGTTTTCATGCTAACCTGGTCAGAAGACAAAGCAGCGGCATGACATGCCCAATTGCTGGTTAAGATCAAGAGGAAGAAGAGGCCAAATATCATCAGCCATTGGGCCTTATGTTGGCATTGCATGTCCATATACTAGTGGTTACACTTCCCAGTGGAACTGCGAAGGAGAACAAGGGCCGGGCATTAATGAGAATCTCCAATTAATCCATGTATATGATTATGCGAATCACAGACAACTCACCAAGCATTGAGATTACATCAATCGCGAGGGGAAAAGATGAAAATTTTGAGGATTAATTAGGATTAATTAGCTGATTTTTAAGGGAGATAAATAAATATGTTAGGGGATTTATCGCAGTAGCTACTAAAAACTAAAGAAAAACACAAGAACACCAGATCCCTTGCATTCCAACAAATCAGGGTCAGGAAAAAGAAATTTTCTATACCTGCGAGTAAAATTTCCCAAAAAATTTCGAAGATTCCTCACGAAAAGAGGAGCAGATCGAATCCAGATGAGCGGAAAAGGGTTTCAAACTACCCTCGCTGAGCAGATTTGGGATCGCATAGAGAGAAGCGCTGGATGAGCTTTGAGAGAGAGAGAGAGAGAGAGAGAGAGAGAGAGAGAGAGAGAGAGGAGGGCGCGGCTCGGGCCCTCAGAGAGATTGACGGTGGGGAGTCAAGGGTTCAGAGAGAGCGAGAGAGAGCGAGAGAGAGAGAGGCGAGAGCCGGAGCCGGAGCCATCGCAGGTTCGGTGCCGTTGATATCGGGCATCATACACTGAGGAACCTTATTTCTGATTTTTATATCACAGAGGGCTTAAATGTTAGAGTGCAACAATTCAGTTTTAAGTTTTAACTCCTCCAGTACTTCGATAGAGGTGAATTGACATCTAACGCCACGACAGAAGACGGAACCTATCTCTAATTTTTATATCATGGGGGGCTTACGTATAAGAATACAAAAAAAATTAATTCCCCACCCTAGTATAACAATAAATCCCTGTTGACTAGTCTTATAACAACTAGTCCAATAATTTTAGTATGTTTAATTCCCGATCCTTGAGAGTATTTTTATGAGACGAAAATACCCCTCCTCAAAGTACCCAGTTTTTCTCCCCAAACTGAAACTCACCTTCTTCTTCCCCCATTATGCCTTCCTATCCCCCGCCGTGGCCGATGACCGCTCCCCCGTCCACCGCCTCAGCGCGCTCCAGTTCGCCGCCTCACTCCTAATCTTCCTCCTCGTCGCCGCCGCCCTCCTCCTCCCGCACCCCCTCACTCCCGACCTCCTCGCTTCCCTCGTCTTTGCCCTCCTCTCCGCAACCTCCGCCCACTTGGCCACCGCCTACCAGATCTCCGACCTCCAGGCCAGGTTCGACTTCCTCTCCGCCGCCGTCTCCACCGCCGCCTCCCTTGAACTCGACCTCCACCCGCGCTTCCTCTCCACCATCGCCGCCCGCGAGATGATCCGGAGGAGAAAGGGTCTCGGCCGTGCTCCACCGGCCATGTCACCGAGCCACCGCCGGCCTCGGCACTCTTTCAGCGCCGCCGGCCTTGCGGGAGGAGAAGAAAGAAGAAAGAAGAAGAGGCATCGGAAAGAAGAGAAGAAAAAAGAAAAGAAAAAGAAAAGAAAAAAGGAAAAAAAAATTAATATATGAATAAATAAATAAATAAATGCATAAATAAATAAAAATATATATATGAATGAATGAATAAATAAACAAATAATTAAGATAACTAAATAAATAAATAATGATCCGGCACTCTTCCGGCGTTGCCAGCCTCGCGAGAGGAGAAGAAAGGAGGGAAGAGAAGAAAAAAGAAAGAAGAAGAAGCTTCGGAAAGAAGAGAAGAAAAAAGAAAAAAGAAAAAGAAAAGAAAAGAAAAGAAAAAAAAGAAAAGAAAAATAAAGTTAACTCACTATTACAATTAAGTTAGTAAGCTTGAATACAGTGCACACAGTAAAACTATCTCTGCGTGCCATTTTCCTCCATCTTGGGAATTCAATTAGAAAACAATAACATATGCTTAAATCTTGTATCACAGTTAGTACCTCATCTCAAACCTTTTTTGCTCCATATTAGAAATTCAGTGTGTACGACGTTTTAGTATCTCACCTCAAACCTTATACATCAATGTCGGCATAACACCTTACTGTGTGCACAGTTAATTTAACTGTGTGCGCAGACAATTTATCTGTATGCCAAAATAATTAAATTGTGTACAGAGTAGAATTTACGGTGTGCACGGTTAATATAACTGTGTTTCGGGGTAAAATAACAGTCTTGAAACATTTGTTTTAAATTCAATGCAATCTTCACAAGGGTACAATAGCGAGGGAAATAAGAACATATGCATACGACACATCCACTTCAAACCGATCTCAAAGATCTCTAAATTTTATGGCTTCTTGCCTACAAGAATAGCAAGAATAAGAAAATATCTATGTACGGAATGTAATCAAGTAGGAAGAGATAGTTTTCTATGTGTTATAAAAGTTGATTGTAAGATGAGTGCATTTGCATTTTTTTGTGTCATATAACATTTAAATAGAAAATTAGATTATGTTGATTATGTTGAGATGATTGGCCAAATTTTCTACTTGCTATCATGCTCATTGCTCGGATGCTGAAATATAACTTGTAGGTTCTCAAAAAGTGACTAAACTATGTGCCGGCACACACTTACAACACTGTTGCGGTAAACTTTAATGTGTGCAGCGTGTCATTTTGGAAATTCAGTTAGTTCCAGAATTTTAGAAATTGCAGCGTGCCAAAATCTAGATTGGCACATCCCAAAATGAAGTAGTGAACTCCTATTTTTGATGAGTAGAAGGTTTGGCAAAGTTTAATCACCGTTATTCTACCCCGAAACACAGTTATTTCAACTGTGCACACAGTTTATGATACTGTACACACAGTTTATTTATTTCGGAACACAGTTATTTTGTCTGCGAATACAGTAAATAGAACTGTGCACACAGTTAAACGTTATTAGGAAATTGTTGTAGAAGTGGTTGGGATGAGGTTGTAAAAGGGAATAAACACTCAATCTAGATTGGCACATCCCAAAATGAAGCAGTGAACTCCTATTTTTGATGAGTAGAAGGTTTAGTAATATTTGAACACCGTTATTCTATCCCGGAACATAGTTATTTCAACTATGCACACAGTTTATTTGTTGGAAAGCATAATTAAATTAACTGCGAACACAGTTAATAAAACTGCGCACACAGTTAAGTATTATTCTGAAATTGTTGAAAGTGGTTTGAGATGGGGTACTAAAACGGAGTAAACACTAAATCTACATTGCTACATCTCTTAATAAAATAGTGAACACCTAATTTTGATGAATAGAAGGTTTGGCAAAGTTTGAAGACTGTTATTCTACCCCGAAACACAGTTACTTCAATTGCACACAATAAGTTCTACTCTGCACACAGTTTCTTTGTTTCCGAACACAGATAAATTACTGCGAACATAGTTAATTAAACTGTGCACCCAGTTAAGTGATATTCAGAAAATGTTGCATAAGATGGCACGCCGAATTTTATGAAACTCCGATACACTTTTAAGCATAGGAATAATAGTATCTGAAACTGTAATACACGATTTAAGCATTTGTTATTGCTTCCATGGAATAATTCCCAAAAATGGCACACAGAGGATTTTGAAACTCCAATACGCTTTTAAGGAAAATGGCATGCTGCAATTTCTGAAATTCTGGAACTATAATTATTGATATCCAAAATGATAATGGGACCTAACTGAATTCCCAAAATGGCACGCTCATTTTTCTGAAACTCTGTTACGCTTTTAAGCACTTGAACTATTTTGGCACAAGATTTAAGCCTACGTTTATGTTACCTAATTGAAATGTGGAGATGGAGCAAAATGGCACGCTAAATTTTCTCAAACTCCGATACACTTTAGTTGTTAGATTTGTCGGTACTCTTTATCGTCAATTTGGTGCCTGTTGATAATGAAAAGTTATGTACCTACTTTCGATTATCAACCATTTGGAGTACAGCCTTCGTTTTTAAACAAATTTCCAAACAGAATTACCAAATTGGAGGAACACAAATTCAAGTGGCACACTGATTTTCTGAAAGTGTGATAGATATTTAAGCATGTCCTGCTTATATTTCTGTTTATGGCCTCATAACCATATTACAACTGTGCTGGCACAGTTTATGAAACTCTTTCAGAACCTATAATAAGTCATCATGATAGATATTTCAGCAATGAGCACGACAAGAAGCAGAAAAGGAAGCCAATCATCTGAACAAAATCAACATAATCATATTATCTATTATTTTATTACACAAAAAATAAAAATGCACATATTTACATTCATCTTTTACAACACATTAGTCTAAGATCTATTTCTACTTGACTTCAGTCTAAACATTGATCAAAACTTATCAAATGCAAATGCACTCATCTTATATTTATGTGCCGTATGCATATGTTCTTATTTCCCTCGCTATTTTACCCTTCTGAAGATTGCATAAGATTTAAAACAAATGTTTCAAGACTGTTATTTTACTCCAGAACACAGTTATATTAACCGTGCACACAGTAAATTCTACTCTGCACACAATTTAATTATTTTGGCATACAGATAAATTGTCTACACATACAGTTAAATTAATACTGTACACAATAAGGTGTTATGTCGGCATTGATGTATAAGGTTTGAGGTGAGGTACAAAAACGTCGTACACATTGAATTCCCAATATGGAGCAAAAACGGAGCAAAAAAGGTTTGAGATAAGGTACTAACTGTGATACAAGATTTAAGTATATGTTATTGTTTTCTAACTGAATTTTCAAGATGGAGAAAAATGGCACGCGGAGATAGTTTTACTGTGTGCACTATGTTCAAGCTTACTAACTTAATTGCAATAGTGAGTTAACTTTATTTTTTTATATATATATTTTTTCTTTTCTTTTTTTATTTTTTTTTATTTTCTTCTTTTTGTTTCCTTTTCTTTTTTTTTTCTTTTTTCTTCTCTTCTTCCCAAAGCTTCTTCTTCTTTCTTCCTTCTCCTCCTCCCTCCTTTCTTCTCCTCCTGCGAGGCCGGCAGCGCCAAAAGAGTGTCGGATTGTTATTTATTTATTTAGTTATTTATTATTTATTATTTTATTTTATTGAAATATATTTATTTATTATTTTATTTATTTATTCGTTCATTCATATACACACACACACTCATTTATGCATTTATTTATTTATTTTTCTTTCCTTTTCTTTTCTTTTCTTTTTTTTCTTTTCTTTTTCTTTTCTTTTTTCTTCTCTTCTTTCCGATGCCCCTTCTTCTTTCTTCTTTCTTCTCCTCCCTCCTCCTCCCGCGAGGCTGGCGGCACCGGAAGAGTGCCGAGGCCGGCGATGGCTCGGCGATGTGGCCGGTGGAGCGCGGCCGAGACCCTTTCTCCTCTGGATCCTCTCGCGGGCGGCGACGGTGGGGAAGAAGCACAGGTGGAGGTCGAGGACAAGGGAGGCCGCGGCGGAGACAGCGGCGAAGAGGGAGTCTCACTTGGCCTGGAGGCCGGAGCCGATGATGCGGAAGCGGAACGGGCACTTGCAGACCTTACGGGATGGCTTGGAAGTTGGAAGGAATAGGATTCAGAACAGGAGAAAAAAAGGGAAAATGAAGATGAAGAGGGTGAAGGGCATTATGGTCTTTTCATGAAAATTTATTATGCATTGGAAATGGTTATGGACCGGTTGTTAAAGTTATGTTCAAGAGGGATTAAATATTACAATCCAGTCAAAAAATGGACCGGACATTAATTTCCCCAAAAAAAATCAGTTTTAACTCATCCAGAGTTGTGAGCCGTCCCTACTCGGTTAGTTGCCCAAAATAGAGCACAAAGCAACAGCGCCTCTTGCTCGTATGCCCCCAAAAATTCTTGAAATTATCAAAATTTTAGTATGAACAATCGTCGTTGTTTATCAGTATAATGAAATAATACTATTTTTATCCCTAAAGCCCATCTGAACATGATAGTTGATTATTATTTAATTATTTTTAAATAAAAATGCATATAATCTAATACAAGATGATATTGATAATGGCATTAGAACTTGGTTCTCACATAGAAAACTTGGTTCCGCCCCTTACCAAGTGGTGCTTTAATAGCTCATGTTATCGACCAATGTCGTCAAGAATTTTTTTTCTAGCAGTCAGTCCCAATCAATATCTTGTCTTCATCTAGTCTTATAAAGATTTTTCTGCAAGAAGAATAAGTGCCACATATTCTCAAAAGCTCAACTCTTAATTATATGATAGTGTTGGCGCATTTTAAATACTTTCTCTTTGAGATTAATCATGGCTTAGACCGATTGAAGTGCCTTGACTTCCTCGAGACGTCAAGAAGGGCCGCAGGAGAGGAGATCGATGCCACATCAATTGAGGCGACAACACACAAGAGGAATGGAGAGAGGAAAAGAGGTGGCGGAGGACTGGTGGTGCCAGTCTTCCATGACCGGAAAGCCATCGATTAACCATAGCAATGTCGGCAGCAAAATGATGCTAAAAAAGGAGGAAGAACAGAGACAAAATTCTAAAACAAAACCGAGAAGCAAGCGAGCGATTAGATTTAGAAATGGGCTGTTCTCGGCCATGCCCCAGCACAGGTTGCAAGCCAAAGGTCGGGCCACATCCAAAACCCTCCAAGTCGTCATTAGACTAGGCCTATTGTTAGCTCAGGAGGCCTATGGACGGGACCTCAAAGATTTCTTCTTGAATAATGACATCAGTTTAGCTGTTGAGAAAATTTTTGCAAAGTGGATGGATGTATTGCAATATGGAGAACCAATAGATGGATTCTCCTCTGGGTGACTCCAAGCTATAAATTCATGCTTATAAGAAACACTGACTCTAGTAAAAAAGGCAATTAAGTAATTGTTTATTTTACAAAATTTCAAAGAAATATGCATGCATTTAAAAGAAATGGCAATATGAAAGTGCAGTGTTTGTGCATAGAAACTAGTTATTCTCAAAAACAACTTCTCAGAGTCAATACTGCAAGAACAAAGCACTTGTCTCATAGTTCTCTCTCATGACTGGATTACTCGATTGTTTCTTCTAGAACCATTTTAGCCATTGAAAGCTTCCATTTCACAGACTTCCTGAAGTCTGAACATGTTTTCACAGGAAAGCTTCCCCAGAAGAATGTTCAATACGAAATTCCAAGCAAAATGTTCAATTCAAAATACAAGTCATGGAAATGCATTCCAGCAGATCATTTCTCTCTGTAGGAAACCAAGCAAGTGTTCAGTGGACCATTCTTGGGGCCAAGGTAACTTTGATATCCTGCATCCCACAAACCTCGCACATGAATACATATCTAGAGAGGGAAAAATGGCATTGCCACAGTTTTTTCACAAAATGAGTACAATGTAATTTCAAGACAATGAAAAACATAAATAGCCAAAGTAAAAAAGCAATTAGAAAAATGATATTTTTTGCAGCAGGTTCCTACTTATTCTGGATGGTTATTCGCAAATAAAACATGAACCTATTCCAGTCTGAATGCCATAGTCTGGGTTTATCATCTGCAAACAGATCCAGATATTTGGTTTCAACAGATTGTGAAAAAGCACTCCTGGAAGCAACTTCAGAAATTGGCTTTCATACAACATAAAAAAGGCTAAACTTCATAGCAGCAGGAATTTACAAGATAGGGGATGCTACAGCAGCTCCAAATAAACGATGCGAAATTGAATATGCTGCGCTCAGCTGGGGCTTCTTCATAGGCAGATGCGGTGATAATGGACCGTTTGAAACAACTTCAGTGGATTCAGATAAGGCTCGATTTGCATGGAGGGCTTGGCTTCCATGTGAAGAAATCATTGGCTGTGAAGTTCTCAAATAGAAAGAAGATCCGCAAGGGGACCTAGTGAAAGTTCTGTAGACCCCAAGTTGCTCGAGGATTGGAAGTGACCGACGAAACGAACCTGTATTACAATATCCAGAACTGGTGCCTGTGAAAGGATGCAGCATGAAGTTAGCACCATAATGAAGCAACTATAAACATACAGTACCGTCAGAACTCAAGAAACCTAGTAAATATTAATAGCATAAGCTCAGATGCAAGACATAGGCGGCTAGCTGAGATTAATAGGAATAGCTGAACTAGCGAACTTCTTAATTAAAACAAGCTTGTCACAGGTGCATGGCCAGCAACCATAGACTTTTTTTTTAAGTCTGTGCGGAGGAAGACAAGGTGAGTTGCTTCCTCGCAGAGATTTGCACCAACAAGGATATTTCAAGGAACAATTGAAACAAGAGTTATAGACCGAAACACTAAATGCGTGCCTAAACAACATGTTAATAATTAGCTAACAGGCGGTATTGATGACATGAAGATCCCTTGATTGCATCATCCAGTCCTGTAAAAGGAAATTGCATCTTCATGTTTTACTCAAACGAATTTCAGAGACTGGTATACTTTTGCCTTGCAAGAGCGTTTTCAGATCCTCTATTTTGTTATTCTGATCCTAGTGTTTCCAGATCCTGCAAACCTGTAATCTTCCACCTCCCCCCTCTTCCTATAACTTCCCTGTATTTTTACTTTCTTAATAAAGCTGGGTGGCTGTTTCGCTGCTCCATCAAAAAAAGATAATGAGGATATTTCTTAAATCCATGGAAATGTGAACCGACTAAACAAAACGAAGAAAAAAGATTGAAAATAAAGACTTTGTGAAGCCATTATCCTTGTATATAGTCGTAATCTGGAGTCACTAATGCAAAAATGTAACTAGGATATATACGTGTGTATCTATATACTGAACTTGAAGGTTACCTGAAGAATGGATGTAGGAGCGGCATCGAATTCTCTTTTCACAGCATTTGTATGGTTTCGGAATCAATACGTATGAAAGGTATGTGAGCAATCTTTGGCCAATCAGCTCCTCCTCTTTGGCATCGGTCCTTCAACAAAGGGCATCCATCGATGTGTAATTCTTTGAGCGAAGTAGACAGGCCATTCCCTGGCAGTGAGCTAACCTTAGGGCAGTAGAGTATATGTAACTTCCTGATGGAGGGAAAATTTGCCAAAGAAGTAGGTAGGCTTTCAAGGTTCTTGCAGCAATGAATCATTAGCTCTTGAAGGGATGTTATTTGCTGGAACCATAGCTCCTGTTCCCTTGTAAAGTTGGCCATACCATGACACCCATAAATATGCATCCCCTGCAGTGAGGGGAGGCTTCCCAACAGAATCCACAGATTTTGAAGTAGGACCGTACCGGCTATGGTGAGACCATTGAGAGTTCGCAGTCCCTGCTCCTCGTGGAGCTGAACAGGCTCTGAGGACTCGATGAGCATAGGACATGCTGTGAGCTGTAGTATTTGAAGAGTAGTAAGGAACTGTAACCCCCCTCCAACTAACTTCATCTCCGGGCAATTCCGAAGTTGCAAAAGTTTGAGGGCACTCAAATTTGATAAACAAAGAGATACTTGGGCGCGGTAATTCACGATCCGTAGCTGGGTGAGAGAGGTGAGACTCTGCAAACATTCAGGCAGTGCACTGCCGAAGTCACCACAGTATTCGATGCTGAGCTGTACAAGCGATGAGGGCAGGAAGAGGAGGGGTACTTTCCTTAGCTTGGAGCATCTACGGAGGTGGAGTATACGGAGGCGAGGTAAAAATTGTGCGCCATCTGCTTCCAACCACTCCTCCCATTCCCTGAAGCCCTTAAATTTTAGTACCTCGAGGGATGGAAATGCCACACCAGTGTCACCATAAATTTCACGACCAATTCGTTTTATTGCAGGCATGTTACCAAGACGAAGTTCCTTGAGGAAAGGCAGCTGCCCTAGTGGCGGCAGACTCTCCAACCTGCCACAAGAATCTAGAGAAATAAATTCTAGATTGGTGAGAAAGTTGCTTTCCAATATCCAAGTTGGAAATTTGATACCTCCATAGCCCTTGATCCTCAGCTCTTTAAGACTGGGATGTGGTTGGAGGCCTTCAAATATCTCCTTCTCCGCATCAGGAAGTCTTCTTGCATCTAAATTCTGTACTAAATGCAATGCAGATAGGTCTTCTTTGTCTTTCAACATCGCCTCCATGGCCTCCTCCTTACTATTGACATTCTCAAGATTCTTGATCGCAAGCCGTCTCCGAAGATTTCTCAAGCCCTTCAACTCTCCAATCTCATGTCGCCTCTTCTTTTTGACTCGGAATTCCTCTAATTCTTGAAGGTGGATAAGATCTCCAATCCCAGCAATTAGAGAAATTGTGTCCGCTTCTCCATATAAATGCCGCAAGTTGATTAATTTGTTCATGTCTTCGGGTAAACTTTTAAGATGGCAGGATCGCATCCTGAGAACTTGAAGATGGCAAAGCCTTCCAAATGATCTGGGCAGCTTTTCCATCTTAGTGCAGGAGACATCTAAGTACCGTAGATGTGATAACCCACAGATAGCATCCGGTAGTTTATCCAGCTTCAGGTGACTGTAAGATAAATCCAAGACACGCAGGCTTTTTGATTGTTTTAACATGCCATCAAGAAAACCATAAAATTTTTCAGAATCATAATCACCAAAGAATAAAATGGACCGTAGTTTTCGAAGTCTACACGTGTCCATAATTGCATCTATTTTTTTATCAGTCCTCAGAGTTAGGTGGCGAATTGTCTCTGGAATTTCTCCTTTCTCATTGCTGATGACCAAACATTCATCCAATGAAACATAAACTGCCAATTCTCTGATCAGATCATGCATCACATACTTGTCAGTCAGAGTTGGTAGAAAGAAGTACCTGCGAGTTAATTCGTCAAATATCTGATCCCCGATGTCCTCCATTCTCATTCTTACCCGACTCTTGTTCTGGATAAAACCTTGAGCCATCCACATCTGGACCAACCGATCTTTTTCCAAAACATAGCCCCTGGGAAATATGGAACAGTAAGCGAAGCATTGCTTTAGATTTGCATTCAAGTGTTCGTAACTTAAAGCCAGAGATGGAAGGATATTATCTAAAACATATTCATGTTCCCACCACTCACTTTCTAAGATCATCTTCCAGTAATCCTCATCTAGTTTGGAGTTCAATAAACTTCCCAGTACCTTTCCCGCTAGAGGTAAACCATGTAGTTTTTCAGATATTTTCCTTCCTATTGTTTGCAATTTTTCCCTTTGCTCTTCCTCAAGAATTTTTTCACCGAACGCACAATGTTCGAAAAGTATCCAGTAGTCATCTTCCTGTAGGCTCTTCAATTCTATCGGGTCCATCGTGCCCATAACTTCTGCTACTACTGGACTCTGTGTTGTCACCAGAACCATGCTTCCTTTCGCTCCAGATGTTAAGACACTACGGAGTTCTCTCCACTTGCTACCTGTCTCATCCCACACATCATCAAGGACAAGCAAAAACCTCTTGTTCCTCGTAGCATCTCTAACTTTCCCTAGAATGCCATCCAAACTAATATCGTCTGGGATTCGGTCGTGCACCGAGTCATATGCCAGCTCTTTAGAAATCCGCTTGACATCAAAATTGTCAGACACATAGACCCACATCCTCAGCTCAAAATGCCTTGCTACTCTTTCATCATTATAAATAAGCTGAGCCAGAGCAGTCTTGCCAACACCCCCAATGCCTACTATAGGAAGAACACCAAGACTCGGGTAGCTACTACTCCCAGTCCCACATTTGATGCTAGATTCCGGTTCATCAGCTAAATGCAACAGCACATCTAATATCATGTCTCTCTCTCTGTCTCTCCCAACCACAATGTCCTGGATAATCGAGCTGGTCTCTCTGGTTACACTTCTCTGCTGTGAGTTGTAGTCCTTTAATTGTTCTTCCATACAATTGATATCAAGATAAATCTTTTCAAGATTTCCCACAAGATTCTTCAAGTTTTTCAGGTCATCGTCGGACATAATAAAATGCTTGAGAAGCTTAACAGCGGGGGATACGAAGTCGCTCACCTTGCCCTTGCCGTGCAGCTTATCATGAAGCTCCTTGAATTCAAGCTCATCCATCACGTCGTCAGCCTCGTAGGTAGCATCTTTGAGTTGCCTCAGCCAAGTGGCCAGAGCTGGGTCCCTGATCGGCCTCCCCTCCGCTGCCTGGATCACGGCTTGGATACGAGGAAGTCTAGCCTTCACATCCTCCGCCATAGCCTTCGCAGCCGTGAGCAGATCATATCGGTCGTCCAAATGCAGCGAAACCTTCTCAGCCAGTTTATTTACGACGTAGGATGCAAACCATCCTCCGACCATCATTCCGATCATCCCCAGATCCATATTGCAGGACACTCCGGCTGCACAGTGGTAGTCCTATTCTCCGTGACCTGAAGACAGGAAGCTTGCTTGCTCGGCCTTCTTCCTAGCTTGGAATTTTAAACCGTGTGGTTAAACCTGTGCTTAAGAGCCCTGTGCAGTGGGGACCTAGTTCGTTGTGACTTGAGAAAAATATCTTTTTAGAGATGTGATATAGCTTCCACCAGCGCATCAATTGATTGAAATATAGCGTGTTAAGTATGAAAATCTCGCAACCGGTCGAAAGCAGATTTTAGAGATGACCCTAGACCCCAAGACGCAAGTTTATAATGTCAATCTAATGACGGTGCGAGCAATTATTGCAAATAGCGTGTCCTTGATATTGACCATAACCTAGAAATTAAACGGGTTAGTTTTCTTCCGAACAACACTGTTACTTAGAAAGGTGGAGGGAAAAGTCTGTCCGGATGATCCACTTGGACAACGACCGTTACGATCTGATATTAAAATTGGTTGCCTAGTTTCAATAGGATGTGCTCGAGTTCCGACTAAGCTGCTTTTTTTGATTGGAAACCAAGTAATTAATTGTTTAATGAAAAATATAAATTATGTAAGAAATTTAAGCGAGTCACCGAGGCGGCATAAAAGTTTCTCCATATCTTTTCTGGTTTTTCACAAGGTGTTTAAATCAGTGCAGATCCATTTCCAGAACAGTTTTTTATCCATTTCCAGAACAGTTTTTTCTTTAATCAGTTAATTGCGTTGGATATTGTTTCCTAAGAAGAAAATTTATCAGAATTTTGTTGATATTCAAAAAGAAAAATAATTGCAATGCATTAAATTTGAGTTATTGACACACTACTTTGTATGTATCATCCAATTTGCACTTAAAGTTTGCTTAGGTGCGGTATATTAAATTTTTAGAATCCTGCAAACTTATTGTAAAGATTTTAAGGAACAAATTATAATTGTTAAAGTGTAGTACTTGCATAATCGGCAAAGTTATGAACACTGTACAATATGCACTATTTTGAAGTGGCATATTGTTAAATACCAATTCATGGCTAACCCAATTTCTTCTTGTTCTACTTTTTTAATATTTAGTCCTTCGAGACCATATGAACAACTTTGGCTTGAGATTGCCGGAAATAAGACCCACCAAATTTAACCCGTCAACCATATTCACCCACCAAACTTTTTTTTAAAAAAAAATTGCTATCACAGCATTATTTTTCGTGCATTGAAGAAAAAAATAATAATTAAAACATGAAAGCATCTTTCGTGATTTGATGTTTTTTTTACAAATTTTGAAAAGTGGATCCATAATCGACTAATATCTGTCTGGATTCATTTTCGTATCTGAATTTATTTGTATATGTATAAAAAATTGAGCATCCGACTAATATCAGTATCCATATCCATATCCGTGAAAGAAAATAGATATAGATATGAATAGATAACTATCCGATCCATATCTGAATACTCGATTCCATTTGTGATCTTATTTAATTTAATATGACGCTCATGAATTTTTATGAAAAATAAATAACACTATTAATTTGGTTTATCATCTACTTAGTAATATCTTTGACTCTACGGTATTGCCCAAACGTGACAACCCAAGAGGGGGGTGAATTAGGTTTTTCAAATTTTAACTTTTAATAGGGCAGCGGAATGAAATTAATTCTAAGTACTTGCAGAAATATAAAACTCAGAAATAAAGACAATGGACACACACACACAAAGACACAAGGTTTTATAGTGGATCGGTGCACTCCAAAGCACCTACGTCCACTCCCAAGACTTTCTTGGAAATTCACTATAATCTGCCTGATTACAGCCGGATTGTTTTTCTAAGCTCACAATCCAAACCTTACACAGTTGGTTTTACTTAGTCTCGCCAACCAAAACCTATTTCCGTTGGTTTTTACGGCTCACCAACAACCTTTCACAGTTGGTTTTACTTAGGCTCACCAACAACCTTTTCTCCAAGTTTCAATCCTTGAAACTTGTTACAAATAAATGTAAAGGAATTGAAATGTATACAAAATAACTATTGCTCAATTAGAAATAAAAGCAAACTCAGTAAGTTGAGCAATGGTTGATGGCGCTTTAGATTTTTGACGATGAAGGAATGGCGCTGCGTAGAGCTGGAGCTTTGATTGCTGATGGATCTCTCTTTGTATGCTTCTCTGATTTGCTCAGCTCCTTACTCTAATTCAGTAGGAAAAATAAACTTTCTTTTTGGCTCAAGCTTTCCCTTTCTTTGAATGCTCTTGATTGTTCTCTTTGTTTTCTCTTTTTCTCACTTCTTTTTCTTCATTGTTTTAATCCCAGTTGAATCCTTTGTTTTTATTGTCTCTGAGTAGGAGGGAATGCATTACTAGTCGTTAGACACAAAAATATAGCCGTTACAAATATTTTCCCCCCGTACTGTTCCTCTGAAAATATAGCCGTTAGAGCTTCCAGTCGATTTGGAGTTGACTCATGTAAATCTGGAGTCGGCTCGGCTAAACCTAAAGTTGACTCGAACTTCTGAGGTATCGACTTGAGTTTGGATCCTTCAAAACTGGTCTTCTGTCGTTCATCAGTGAAGTCGGCTCGGGATTTGCTAGAGTCGACTTGGCCAACTATTTATTTGAACTTGCTTTTTGTTTTTCCCTTTGAGTGAGTCGGCTCGAAGATTTCTGGAGTCGACTTGAAGATTTCTGGAGTCGACTCGGCCACTGTTCCTTCGAAAATCGCTCTTCTGTTGTTTTTCTCAGGGAGTCGACTCGATGTCTCATGGAGTCGACTCGACCACTGTTCATCCGAAAATTACTCTTCTGTTGTTTTTCTTAGGGAGTCGACTCGATGTCTCCTGGAGTCGACTCGACTACTGTTTATCCGAAAATTGAGTTTCTGTCTTTCCTGAGAGTGTCTTAAAGAGTCGACTCGAGCTTCCCATAAGTCGACTCGGCCACTATTTCTACCTTTTGACCTTTAGCTCATTGTGAAGGGAGTCGGCTCTTGATCCTTTGGAGTCGACTCGCACTTTGAAGGAGTCAACTCGAGCTCTACATGAGTCGGCTCCAGAGCGTGCCAGAAGTGTGCCAATTATGTCGTTTTGTGCCAGAGTCGACTCGAACCCTTCTTGAGTCAACTCAAGGACTGTTCCTTGGCCATTTACTGATCTAAAGTCTTTTCATTTTAATCCTAACTAATTTATCTTTAATTATTTCGACATTTTTTGAAACACTTAACAAAAAATCATTAGTACAATAATATGTCCTCAATGGCTTTGGAAACATCAAAATCTCACTAGGGTCCACATACGGTATTAAAGTTTAATCATCCAATTTATATCTATATTTATATCCATACTTTTGGTATCCGATTTATATCTATATTTGTTTAAAATAAATATAGATATGAATTTTTACATCTGACTAACATCCATATCTGTATTTATATTCGTCAAACAAAACAAATATAAATATGGATATGCTAATATCCGGATCTATATCCGATCTGATTTCAGCCCTAATGCTAGGTATAGGCCATTTCATATCTCTTAATAGAATTTAGCTAAATATTTATATTGTCACTAGTCATCTACGGTGCAGTTGAGTTCCATTTATCAAGGCTAGTGCTTTACTTGTGTATATTAAAAAAAAAAAAAGAATAGGGTGAAGGGGATTCAACGGTGTGTGTGAGAGAGAGAAAGGATTCAAGAGGTTCTTATTTGAGTGAGAAAAAAAGTGTTGTATTTATAAGATCACGCGCATTTAGAGCTTGGCGCAAAATAGACATGTTAACAAGCAATCCATGTACCTTGGAAATGGACAATATTTTGATTAGAGTCTCGTGCATTGCTTGTGAGTTTCCTTTTTAATAATAAAAAATAATCTAACTTTTCATTTAAATACTCAAATAAAATGTTGGACGCCAATTTTGCTTTTTTTTTTTTTTCAAATTTAGTGACAAGCAGGAATACTCACCACTATACTACAACAACCTTCTTTCATTATAGCAAACACATCTAATTGTTAAATAGCAACCTAATGAAGAACTGTTCTAAGTTTTCCTAAATTTAGTAAGTGGATCCTTGATGGACTTAGCCATATGTCCAATATATGCAAGATTTCAGATATCAATATGGTGACCTATTGTGTCAAATTTAATCAATAGACCTAATTGTTAAATAGTACTCAAACTATTGACATGGTTCTAAGTTTCCTACAGTTTATTGGTGAAAAGTTAGGGTTGGAAATGCGCTTGGGCCGGCTTGAGGGCCATCAGGCCAAGCCGACTTCGGGCCAGACTCGAAAGAGTTCAAATCAGATTTAGACTTATTTAGAGAGGTCTGAAATGGGTCGAGCCGGGTCAAGGGCATACCCGAGCTCGATCCCAAACAAAGCCCGAAATAGACTTGAATTCATGCTCAAATTCAAACCTGAATCAATTTGTTTTTGCATGTTATTTTTTTCAGGCTCACAATCCAAACCTTACACAGTTGGTTTTACTTAGGCTCACCAACCAAAACCTATTCTTGTTAGTTTTCACGACTCACCAACAACCTATTCCCCAAGTTTCAATCCTTGAAACTTGTTACAAACAAATGTAAAGGAATTGAAATGTATACAAAATAACTATTGCTCAATTAGAAATAAAAGCAAACTCAGTAAGTTGAGAAATGGTTGATGGCGCTTTAGATTTTTGATGATGAAGGAATGGCGCTGCGTAGAGCTAGAGCTTTGATTGCTAATGGATCTTGTTGCCGGATTTTCACCCCGGCAACAGCCTTAGTCCCAACCGAGCCGAGCAGAAAGAGACCGCGTCCCCCACGAGGTATTGTCCGCTTTGGGCGCTCCGGTCCGCGCGTCCAGCGCTGACGGAGGGAGACGTTTCCGGCCCGCGCGTCCAGCGCTGACGGGGGGATTGCCCTCACGGTTTTGTCCCACAAAAGGGCCCTCGTGAGGAAAAGGCTTCGCCCTCCTCATTATAAGGCACGGAACCTTTCCGCTCTAGCCGATGTGGGACTAAATTCAAGGCCCCCTCCCCCCCCCCACAACATAGCCCCCCCAGCGGGAAGGTTCCGGCCAGGTTTTACCCCAACGGGCCCCCACAGTCCTGGAGGGTAGTCAATGGAGAGAGGAGGCTGGCCCTCCTTCTAGCGCCATCTGTTGCGGGATTTTCACCCCGGCAACAGCCTTAGTCCCAACCGAGCCGAGCAGAAAGAGACCGCGTCCCCCACGAGGTATTGTCCGCTTTGGGCGCTCCGGTCCGCGCGTCCAGCGCTGACGGAGAGAGACGTTTCCGGCCCGCGCGTCCAGCGCTGACGGGGGGATTGCCCTCACGGTTTTGTCCCACAAAAGGGCCCTCGTGAGGAAAAGGCTTCGCCCTCCTCATTATAAGGCACGGAACCTTTCCGCTCTAGCCGATGTGGGACTAAATTCAAGGCCCCCTCCCCTCCCACAACATAGCCCCCCCAGCGGGAAGGTTCCGGCCAGGTTTTACCCCAACGGGCCCCCACAGTCCTGGAGGGTAGTCAATGGAGAGAGGAGGCTGCCCTCCTTCTAGCGCCAACTGTTGCTGGTGGTCCAAACCGAGAACGATTGGCACAGCGGTGTGAACGGGGTTCCGTTTGAGTTGCCTTGGTTGGTGTTGATTGCGCTCCACCTTCCACCGGAAAACCTGCAAGCAAGCCTCGCACCACCACTGGGGTAGTGGGGGCCCTCCGACGATCAAGTCAGAGGAGATTGGAGGAGAAGGAGAGATAATAGTAGCAAGTAAGAGAATGCTCTGGAAGTTCTTGCTTACCCCCCTCCTCCCCCCAGCCGCATGTATACCAGGCTGGGGGGTCTTTCAGGGGGGTTCGTCATCGTGGGGCACGATGGAGCTGCCACTGACACGGCCGTTACAGGGCGTCGTGGGGCAGCGCTGGGTATGGCCATGACAGGGCGTAGTGGAGCTCCGCCTTGTACGGCTGTTACAGGGGATCGTGGAGCAGCGCCAGATACAACCGTTGCAGGGAGTAGTGGAGCAGGAGGCTGCGGCGTGCCTCTGGGGAATAGCCTGTCGTTGTCGAGAGATGTCCGACTCGGGGTCGGGCTGCGGAGACGAAGATGTCCGACTCGGGGTCGGATTGCTGGGTCAAGGGGCAGCCGACTCGGGGTCGGGCTGCGGAGCCGAAGACGTCCGACTCGGGGTCGGATTGCTGGATCAAGGGGCTGCCGTAGTCTTCCTGGGCGCGCGTGCCGGTCACGTGGGGCATGGTGGCTAAGTTCTGGGGGGGGAGGGAGCCTTGAATTTAGTCCCACATCGGCTAGAGCGGAAAGGTTCCGTGCCTTATAATGAGGAGGGCGAAGCCTTTTCCTCACGAGGGCCCTTTTGTGGGACAAAACCGTGAGGGCAATCCCCCCGTCAGCGCTGGACGCGCGGGCCGGAAACGTTTCCCTGCGTCAGCGCTGGACGCGCGGACCGGAGCGCCCAAAGCGGACAATACCTCGTGGGAGACGCGGTCTCTTTCTGCTCGGCTCGGTTGGGACTAAGGCTGTTGCCGGGGTGAAAATCCCGCAACAGATGGCGCTAGAGGAAGGGCACCGAATCTCAGAGCGATCGTAATGGCACGGCGAGGTGGTCGTGGAGCTTCCAATGCCTCCGGTCGCGGGGCCTCTCGCGCCTCCGGCCGGGAGGCCGCTGCGTCTCCAACACATTCTCAGCAACACTCCACCGCTCCACCTCCCATTCAGATGGTCGAAGCCGCTCAGTTCGACCAGTTAGCCCAGCAGGTTCGCACCCTCGCGGAGGTAGTGCAGAACCTGCAGGGTGTGATGTCTCGGGCGCCGCAGCGGGCCCAGGAGCCGCTGCTCCCTGAGCGCTCACCTGTCCTCCTCAACCCGCGCTCCTTCCTCTCCCATGGGGAGGAGCGCCGGCGCGAGGAAGATTCTCGAGCACGGTCCATTCTGCCGGGACCTTCCCATCGGAGCTGCGCGGGGTACGAGAGGCGGGCCCGGGCGCGTTCCCAGACCCCCCAGTCCTCAAGGAACCCGCGCTCCAGTCGGTCCCCCTCTCGGTGCTCCTTGTCTCCCAACCATCGGTCGCGCTCCCTGGACCGGCGGGTGGACGATCTCCACCGACAACTCCAGGTCCTGAAGGGCCACTCCAAAGATCCCTTCGCCGACTTGGAGATCTCCTCCCAGCCGGCGCTTGCCTCGAGGATCCTGCGGACCCCGAATCCGCCGGGGTTTAAAATGCCGGCGATCGAGCCCTATGACGGGGCGGCGGACCCGCGGGATCACGTCGAGAGTTTCAGGACCCTTATGCTCCTCCACGGAGCATCAGATCCTCTCCTCTGCAAGGCCTTCCCGGCGACCCTCCGTGGCCCGGCAAGGGCGTGGTTCGCCGGCTTGGAGGCTAACTCAATCCAGTCCTTCGACCAGTTTACTCGTCTCTTCATCACCCATTTCGCCGTCAGTAGCCGGCGGCGACTGGTCTCCGACTCCCTCTTTGATGTCCGGCAAAACGAGGGAGAAAGCTTGCGGGATTATCTTACCCGCTTCAACAAGGCTACGCTGGAAGTCCAGAACCTGAGCCAGGAGGTGGCTCTTTCAGCCCTGAAGCGTGGCTTCCGAAAGGGCAGACTCACCTTCTCCCTGGACAAACGCCTGCCGCGGAGCTTCCCGGAGCTGTTGTCCCGGGCGAACCAGTATGCGGACGCCGAGGAGGCGGCCGCCCACCGGAGCAAGGAGGCCGCCGAAATCCTTCCAAAGCTCGGAAAGAAAAGGCGAAAAGAGGCACGCCAGAGGAGGAGCCCGACGCCTCAACGTCGGCGCAGAAGCCTGTCGCCGGCGAGGAACCACGGCGCCCTACGCCCTCGTTCTCCGCCCCGACGTTTCAACCGGTACACTCCTCTCCTGACTCCCCGGACCCAGATCCTCATGGAAATCAAGGGGCGGGAGGACCTCCCGGTCCCAAGACAGATGAAGAAGATTCCTGGGAGGAGGCCCTCTCGGGCGTACTGTGAGTACCACCGAGACCACGGCCACGACACCGAAGACTGCTTCCAGCTTCGGGACGAGATCGAGGCTCTCATCCGCCGGGGGCGTCTCGGTCGATATGTGAACGACCGACGTCCCCCCGCAGACTCGCGTCCGGCCGACCCGGCCCCTCCGGAGCCTCGGGAGCAGAATCGACCCGTCGCGGGCGTGATCCATACTATCACTGGGGGCTGCTCTCGGCCCGTGAGGAACGCAGGGGGCTCGGTGGAAGCATCAGGGGTGGCCGTCGCGAAGAGGCAGAGGGTCGGCAATGTAATCACTTTTTGTGATGAAGATGTAAAGGGGGTTCAGACCCCCCACGATGACGCCATGGTGATCCCCCTCACTATGGCAAACTATGATGTAAGGCGTGTTCTTGTGGATAGTGGAAGCTCAGCTGATATTTTGTTTTACGAGGCCTTCCAAAAAATGAGCTTGTCCAGACAGTTGTTGCACAAAGTATCCACCCCCCTCATAGGATTCACCGGTGACGCTGTCCCAGCGGAAGGCGTCGTCGAGCTGCCTGTGACTGCGGGCGTCGCACCCGCAGAAGCCACCGTGCAACTCGGATTCTTGGTCGTCCGTGTTCCCTCGGCCTACAACGCTATCCTCGGACGACCCGGGCTGAACGTCCTTCGCGCGGTGGTCTCTACGTACCACTTGCTCATACGGTTCCCCACGGCGGCCGGGATTGGAGAGGTCCGAGGTGACCAACCGACCGCACGGCAATGTTTCCTAGCAACTCTCAAAGGGAAGAAGCCCGTGGAAGCCCTAAGCGTCGAGTCCCTTGACGCCAGAGACGAGGTGGCCTTGCGGCACGGGGAGTCGGCCGAGGGTGTGATCGAAGTTCCCCTCGAGGAAGGTCGCCCGGACCGGACGGTCCGGGTCGGCACCAATCTCGACCCGGGAGCTCGGGCTCGGTTGGTGGAATTCCTCCGAGCCAACGCCGATGTATTCGCCTGGTCGGCGGCCGATGTACCTGGGATCGACCCGGAGGTCATTTCTCACGCCCTCAACGTCGACCCGACCCACCGACCAGTAAAGCAGAAGAAGAGACACTGTGCCCCGGATCGGATCCGGGTGGTCGACCAGGAGGTAGACAAACTCTTGGAGGCAGGATTCATAAGGGAGGTGAGCTACCCCGAGTGGCTGGCAAATGTCGTACTTGTCCGGAAGGCGAGCGGGAAGTGGAGGATGTGCGTCGACTACACCGACCTGAACAAGGCATGCCCCAAGGATAGCTTTCCGCTTCCGCGGATAGACCAACTGGTCGACGCGACTTCCGGATATCAACTGCTGTCTTTCATGGATGCCTTCTCCGGCTACAACCAGATAATGATGGCTCCACAGGACGAGGAGAAAACTGCCTTTATAACAGACCGGGGGCTGTACTGTTACAAGGTAATGCCCTTCGGTCTGAAGAATGCTGGCGCCACTTACCAGCGCCTCGTCAACAAAATCTTCAAAGAGCAAATCGGCCGGAATATGGAGGTGTACGTGGACGATATGCTGGTGAAGAGCCGCCATGCAGACCAGCACATCGCGGATCTGGAGGAGACTTTCGCCACCTTGCGGAAGTTTCGCATGAAGCTGAACCCAGCGAAGTGCGCCTTTGGCGCTTCGGCCGGGAGGTTCCTCGGTTTCATTGTCAACCAGCGGGGGATCGAAGCCAACCCGGACAAAATCAAGGCCATCCAAGATATGTCCCCTCCGACCAAAGTGAAGGAGGTTCAGGAGCTCGCTGGGAGGGTCGCCGCGCTCGGACGATTTGTGGCAAAATCGGCCGAACGCTGCCAACCTTTCTTCAAGGTGTTGAAACGCCCGAAAGACTTCCTCTGGACGGCCGAATGTCAAGCAGCATTCGACCAGCTCAAGGAATACTTGGCGTCTCCTCCCCTGCTGTCCAAGCCGCAAGAAGGGGAGAAGCTCTACCTCTATCTGGCGGTCTCCCCAACCGCAGTCAGTGCGGTACTGGTTCGGGAAGAGGCAAAGCTCCAGAAGCCTGTGTACTACATCAGTCGGGTCCTACGGGATGCCGAGACGCTGTATACGAAGGCTGAAAAGATCGCCTTCGCGCTGCTGACCGCGACCAGGAGGCTTCGCCCCTATTTCCAGGCCCATTCTGTCACCCTCTTGACCGATCAACCGCTGCGGCAGATCCTCAGCAATCCTGAGAATGCGGGACGGCTGGTGAAGTGGGCAGTAGAACTTGGTGAGTTCGACATCCGCTACCAGCCCCGACCCGCCATCAAGGCCCAGGCGCTCGCGGATTTCCTCGCTGAGTGCACGGTGCAGGAGGCGGAACCTAGGTCGCCGGAAACACCCAGCCTCGACCTCCCAATTTGGGCGCTTCACATCGATGGGTCGTCGAACCCCGAAGGTGGAGGGGCCGGGCTGGTCCTTACCAGTCCTGATGGAGTAATAGCCGAGTATGCCTTGAGGTTCGGATTTCCAGTGACCAACAACGAGGCGGAGTACGAGGCCCTAGTCACGGGACTCAAACTCACCAAGGAGCTCGGCATCCGGCGCCTGAAGGTCTTCACCGACTCCCAGCTGGTGGTCCGGCAGGTCCGTGGGGAGTTCGAGGCCCGAAACCCGACCATGCAGAATTACGTCCGGAAGGTGCAAGCACTCATTCCCGACCTCGGCAGTGTCGACATCCAGCAGGTCCCAAGAAGTGAAAATGCCAGGGCCGACAGGTTGTCCCGCTTAGTGGGCGCAGACGCGCACAACTTGTCGAGGGCGATCTACCTGGAGACCCTGGATGCCCCGAGCATCGGCGAGGCTGGAGCGGTGATGGCGATTGATCCGGAGCCGTCTTGGATGGACCCGCTTGTCGCCTACCTCGCCGAAGGGATCCTCCCTGAAGACGAAGATCAAGCTCGGCGACTTGTTATGAAGTCCGCCCACTACGTACTCTATGAAGGGAGGCTGTATCGGACCTCGTTCACCGCCCCCCTCTTAAAGTGCCTCCGCCCCTCGGAAGCGGCCTACGTCCTCGGCGAAGTCCACGAAGGCGTTTGCGGATCACACTTGGGGGCTAGGTCCTTGGCGCACAAGATCATGAGGCAAGGCTATTATTGGCCTACCTTGTTGGAGGACTCAAAGGATCATGTACGGAAATGCGACGCCTGCCAGCGCCACGCCAACGTCCAGAGAGTCCCTTTTGTCCCCTTGGCACCAATCACTGCACCCTGGCCCTTCGCCCAGTGGAAAATGGATATCCTCGGACCATTCCCCGTCGCTTCAGCTCAGCGGAAATTTTTGATTATTGCAATCGACTACTTCACCAAGTGGGTGGAGGCAGAGCCGCTGGCCACTATCACGGAGGCGCAAGTCCGGAAGTTCGTGAAGAAGAACATCATTGTCCGATTTGGGGTACCTCGGGTCCTCATCTCGGATAATGGTCGACAGTTCGACAACAAGCATTTCCGTGACTTCTGCGAGGAGTTCGGGATCGAGCATCGGTTCACATCTGTGTCGCATCCCCAAACCAACGGCGAGGCCGAGGTCACAAATCGGACAATCCTCCAAGGAATCAAAGCGCGAATCGATCGGACGGGGCAAGCTTGGGTCGAAGAACTCGAGAATGTCCTTTGGGCGTATCGGACCACGCATCGGACCCCTACCGGGGAGACGCCTTTCAGCCTAACCTATGGCACGGAAGCCGTTGTCCCCATGGAGCTCGGACTCCCCTCACCTCGGGTGGCCGCGCACCGACCCGAGGCCAATTCGGAGCAACTCCGAGGGAACCTGGATCTCTTGGAAGAAGCGAGGGAAATGGCGCAGGTTCGGATGGCGATGTATCAGCGGAGGGTGGCCCGATATTACAACTCCAAGGTCCGACCGAAGCTTTTCAGAATCGGAGATCTGGTGCTAAGGCGAGCTAAAGCATCTCAACCTGCGGAAGGTGGGAAGCTAGCGCCAAATTGGGAAGGCCCGTATAGGGTTCGCTGGGTAAACCGACCTGGCTCCTACCAGTTGGAGGCCCTAGATGGTCGAGAAATTCCAAGGAGCTGGAATTCCGCTAACCTGCGGATGTATTACCAGTAGAACGACAATGCCAGAAAGACAGTTCAAAAATGTATAACACTTTTCATTTCAATAATTTCTGGTTACAATGGCGTGCTCGTGTAATTACAAGGAATTCCCAGAGGGGAATTAGGGTGTAAAGAAAGTAAAGAAGAGGTGGAGACTCCGAGGAACTGAAGATCTGGGATCCCGAAACCTCCATCCGAAGCGGCTGCAATCCCACCGGAAGTGGGTGCTTCCAACCGGAGGCGCCATCGACGTCTCACGAAAAAGACGAAGAGCCGGCGCGGATGAAGAAGAAGTGGACGAAGGAGAAGTCCACACTGCTCCTACCCAGAGGCGCCATCCAGGCCTCACGAAAAAGACGAGGAGCCGCCGCAGAAGAAGCTCCCGCTGCCTCCAGGGGAACGCCACCTCCAAGGGATATTCCGGTCCTCCCCAGTGTTAGGGGAGAGAAGGAATACAAGGGAGAAGAGCATATGGAGGCGCGGTCCCAGATCAAGCGTCTGGTGCGGAGCTCAATCGGGAGGCTGAACTTCAAGGAGGGGAGACATGATCCCGGATGAAACGCCTAGAGCGGAGTTCCGCCGGGGAGAACCTCCTTGTTGATCCCAGATGAAACGGCTAGTTGGCGGAAGTCGCGAAGGGCGCGCCTCCCGTTCCTTCGGTAGGGGTCTCTCAACCATGCGCCGGAGAGGAGGCCCACGATCCATGGCAACCTGAACAGCTCCGGCTTGGCAGGCTCCATCGCACCTGCACCTATATTTATAGCCAAACTGCGGCCCCCCGGTCGTTCCGATGCGGGTGGCTCCAATAAACGCGGGCGCATTGAATCCGGAGCCGATCCGGCTCTCGAGGCGTATCTTCCCGCGATTTCCTAAGCGTTATTCTCCTTAATCGCATTCTTTGTGCAGGACACTCCGGGTGGCCTGTACCCCTAGGTCCACATATCTCCGCTCGCGCCCAGGCCGCATCCGCCTCGAAGAAACGCGCGTATCGCAGCCGCTTAACTGACACTCCTCGCAAGCAGCAACTGGCGATCCGATTTCCCAGGTAACCCCTCAATTAGCATTTAATGCCCATCTGGTGTTCCCCAGGCGACGCTTGGAGAGGAGGAGAAACACGATCACAGCTGGCCACGAAGAAATCCCGTCGGGCGGCAAGCGACAGGCGCACGACCAGCGAGCGGAATTTCCCGAGGCTCGGCCCTCGGATGCCAGGCTAACCCGATGATCATCCCGGGAGCAGACTAGCCTGAAGCCCCGACCGGTCGCCTCGGCTTGCGCCAACCTTGGCCGACCAACGAGCGGAATTTTCCGAGGCTCGGCCCTCGGATGCCAGGCTAACCCGATGATCATCCCGGGAGCAGACTAGCCTGAAGCCCCGACCGGTCGCCTCGGCTTGCGCCAGCCTTGGCCGACCAACGAGCGGAATCTCCCGAGGCTCGGCCCTCGGATGCCAGGCTAACCCGATGGTCATCCCGGGAGCAGACTAGCCTGAAGCCCCGACCGGTCGCCTCGGCTTGCGCCAGCCTTGGCCGACCAACGAGCGGAATCTCCCGAGGCTCGGCCCTCGGATGGCAGGCTAACCCGATGGTCATCCCGGGAGCAGACTAGCCTGAAGCCCCGACCGGTCGCCTCGGCTTGCGCCAGCCTTGGCCGACCAACGAGCGGAATCTCCCGAGGCTTGGCCCTCGGATGCCAGGCTAACCCGATGATCATCCTGGGAGCAAACTAGCCTGAAGCCCTGACCGGTCGCCTCGGCTTGCGCCAGCCTTGGCCGACCAACGAGCGGAATTTCCTGAGGCCTAACCCTCGGATGCCTGGCTTAGCGCCGGAAGAAGTTCCTGAGGCCTAACCCTCGGATGCCTGGCTTAGCGCCGGAAGAAGTTCCTGAGGCCTAACCCTCGGATGCCTGGCGTAGCGCCGGAAGAATTTCCTGAGGCCTAACCCTCGGATGCCTGGCCTAGCGCCGGAAGAATTCCCTGAGGCCTAACCCTCGGATGCCTGGCCTAGCACCAGAAGAATTTCCTGAGGCCTAACCCTCGGATGCCTGGCTTAGCGCCGGAAGAAGTTCCTGAGGCCTAACCCTCGGATGCCTGGCTTAGCGCCGGAAGAAGTTCCTGAGGCCTAACCCTCGGATGCCTGGCCTAGCGCCGGAAGAATTCCCTGAGGCCTAACCCTCGGATGCCTGGCCTAGCGCCAGAAGAATTTCCTGAGGCCTAACCCTCGGATGCCTGGCTTAGCGCCGGAAGAAGTTCCTGAGGCCTAACCCTCGGATGCCTGGCTTAGCGCCGGAAGAATTCCCTGAGGCCTAACCCTTAGATACCTGGCCTAGCGCCAGAAGAATTTCAAGAGTCGGGAGTCAGCGAGACGCTACCAAGAGTTAAAAAGAAGAAGGACGAAAGTGAAATGAAGAAACTCTATTTGCATTAACTTTCATTGTTTCAGGGCCGAGACCCATACAACTTGGCAAAACGCCAACACACAAAGAAAAGAACAAAAATACAGAAGGTCAGCTTGGAGGAACCCCCGGGTCGGGAACGCCGGGCACGTCCGCAGAGGGTAGGGAGGCGGTTGGAGAATCAGCAGGCAATGGCGCCGGAGAGGAGTCTAGAAGAGAGATCCCACTCAGGTCAATTTCGGGGTACTTAGCCGACACCCTTGTCAGGCCTTCCTCGAAGCCTAAGATAAAGGAGTCGGACCCCGCGTCCGACATATCACGGACGAACTCGTCAGACTGACGATAGGCCTGTACCGCCTCCGACATATCACGGGTGAACTCGGCGGACTGACGATAAGCCTGTACCGCCTGACGCCCGATTTCCGCACTCTTCTCGGCCAGCGCCGCCTCTGCCCGCTCCATAATCTGAGCTTTCGCCTCCAAGACCTTCGCCACAATCCGGTCGTCCGCCTCGGAGGAGACCCTCAGCAGATCAGCCTGAGCCTCCTTGTGCTTCGCCTCGGCAGCAATGCGAGCAGCCTCAGCCTCCTCCAGGCGCGAATGAAGCTCCTGGTCGCTCGCGCGGGACTTCTCCAAGGCCGACTCCAATTCGCCCAGCTTGGCTTCAAGAGACCGGGTTCGGTTGCGGGCGTTGTCGGCTGACCGCTGGGCCTTCTCCCACCTCTCTCGGTAGTCGGCAGCCTTCCGGGACTGCTTCTCGGCCCGCTCCTCCGCCTTCTTGATCTCGCCCTCGAGACCCGAGGCAACCTTGAGTTGCTCCTGAGCCTCCAACAGTTGCTTCTCGAGGGTGACGAAGCTGAGTGCCCGCTCTTCGGCCACCTGGAGCCTCATCTCGAGGTCCCTGGTCGTCCTCCCCGCCGCAGCCTGACCTCCCTCCTCTACTGCCTTCAGTTGGCTCTCGGCCCTCGCCAGAAGCCTCGCCTGTTCCTCGTAGCACTCCTCCAGGCGGATCATGTACTGGGCGAGCTAAGAGATAGGAAAAACGAGGGCGTCAGGCGGGGATCAACAGAGCCTATAAATGATGAAAGCGACCAAAAGAACACTCACCGACATGAGACAGACGCAGCTGGCAGCCCCAACGTCAGGGACCCTCATCTCCCGGACCTGCCTGCGGTCCTTCTCCAGCAGCACCGTCTCGATGAGGTTTCGGGCGCCGGCGAAAGTGAAGGCCGACCCCGACTTCTCTCTGGAGTCGGACGGTGGTTCTGCAGCCTTACCCTTACCCATCGCTTGGGGAAGAGTCACGCTGACCATGCTCGAGGCGGGGACCGCCCCTGGAATTGACAGGGTCCCGCTCGGCCGGGGCCTCGGCGCGTCCCTCCTCGTATCATCCGGAGCCGACCGAGTCGAAGGCTGGGCTGGGGACCGATCACGTCCGACCCGTCCATCTCGGGCGCGCCCGGGTGATGCCTCCGGAGAAACGGTAGTCTCGGCATCGGAGGGCTGATACAGCGTCAACTGCCGGTCCGCGCCCGCGGCGTCCCCCTGATCGGTGGGTCCGGACCCGTCTGTCGGCGTCGGAGTCGCCTGCCGGCGGGACTTCTTCGCCGGTGGGGCCCCGCTCGGAGGAGCTCGTTTCTTCCTCCGGACTGCTTCCAGTAGGGACGTCCTACCAACAGCCGTTGCCTTGTCCGACCGCATGACGTCGTCGATCTCTGCAAAAAGGACGAGGTGGTCGGAGGTTGAGAAACTGAAGGAAAGAACGAGACGAAAGAGGAGAAAAGAGCTAAAAAAGAAATGGTGGCGGGCTCACGGTCAGCGGGGACCGAGCTCAGACCGACGTTCACCAAGGTATCCTCGGAAATAAGGCGAGCCACCGGGGGGAGCCGGCCCTCGGCAACCAACCCCTTCAAGACGGCGACGCCATCGGATTCCTCCCTCGACAACCTCGATAGGCCAATCGGGGACTTCATCGGCGTCTCCCAGGTTGCCCTGATTCCCCAAGAGGGATCTGCGTCAACGAAAAAGAATCGCCCCTTCCAGCCGTGAATGGAGGTAGGAGCCTCCTTGACGAGGCCGCACCCTCGCCGCGCCGCAAAGCACCACCACCCTTTGTCCTGGGGGTGGCCGCTCAGGCCGTAGCATTCCCAAAAGACATTCAGGGTGGCGGGAACCTCGTGCATGCGGCAGAGAACCTGAAAGGCCGTCAGGGCGCGCCATGAGTTCGGCACCAGTTGCGTCGGCGCCACTCTTAAACCCCGAAGCACCTGAACGACTAAGTCCGAGGGGGGAAAGCGGAACCCGGCCTGAAGAATGCCCTCATTGATGGCAACCTTCCCTGGAGGAGGATGGGACATCCTCTCCTCAGGCCCCGGGAGCGTAACATTGCAGGCCTCGGGAAGGTGGTATCGAGCCACGAACCTATCTAGGTCTTCGGCGACCAGCTCCGACTTAATGCGGTCTGCTCTCACTTCGCCCATCCCTAATGGCCAGTGAATCTACGGTCAGGACGGGGTCAAGAAGGGGGAAAGGACCGGAACGACTGGAGTACACTAATACAAAAGGAGAAAGTATGGAGAGTCTTAAATTGAAGAATGGGGCAACTCACCGGAAGAGAAGGAAGAACGGCTCCGAGAGCGTCAAAGGAGGAGCAAGCGAACAGTCCGACGGCAATGACGGCAGCGCAAAGGAGAAACTTGAAGATGTCTGTAAAGAGAAAGGCGGACGGAGGAGGGCCCCCGGTTAAATAGGCGGAAAGGTGGGTGACGCCTCGGTGACGCCAGAGGACGCCTGGCTGCCGAAGGGTCGCTCGCGCCCCAAAGGCGAATCGACGCCATTAAGGAAGGATGTCCTCCGAAATCCTCAGACTGCCAGGTCAGCAACAACCGCCATACGCCATAAAGAAGGCGGGGAGCTCGAAGCGCGCGCGCCTCTCCGAGGGATGGCGGCAATCTCGAAGCATCACTCCCTTCACCCGTTCCCCTTCTGGTTCCGGGATCGGAAGTGGGGGGCTACTGTTACGGGGGAACTTAGCCACCATGCCCCACGTGACCGGCACGCGCGCCCAGGAAGACTACGGCAGCCCCTTGATCCAGCAATCCGACCCCGAGTCGGACATCTTCGGCTCCGCAGCCCGACCCCGAGTCGGCTGCCCCTTGACCCAGCAATCCGACCCCGAGTCGGACATCTTTGTCTCTGCAGCCCGGCCCCGAGTCGGACATCTCTCGACAACGACAGGCTATTCCCCAGAGGCACGCCGCAGCCTCCTGCTCCACTACTCCCTGCAACGGTTGTATCTGGCGCTGCTCCACGATCCCCTGTAACAGCCGTACAAGGCGGAGCTCCACTACGCCCTGTCATGGCCGTACCCAGCGCTGCCCCACGACGCCCTGTAACGGCCGTGTCAGTGGCAGCTCCATCGTGCCCCACGATGACGAACCCCCCTGAAAGACCCCCCAGCCTGGTATATATGCGGCTGGGGGGAGGAGGGGGGGATAAGCAAGAACTTCCAGAGCATTCTCTTACTTGCTACTATTATCTCTCCTTCTCCTCCAATCTCCTCTGACTTGATCGTCGGAGGGCCCCCACTATGTTGTGGGGGGGGAGGGGGCCTTGAATTTAGTCCCACATCGGCTAGAGCGGAAAGGTTCCGTGCCTTATAATGAGGAGGGCGAAGCCTTTTCCTCACGAGGGCCCTTTTGTGGGACAAAACCGTGAGGGCAATCCCCCCGTCAGCGCTGGACGCGCGGGCCGGAAACGTCTTCCTTCGTCAGCGCTGGACGCGCGGACCGGAGCGCCCAAAGCGGACAATACCTCGTGGGGGACGCGGTCTCTTTCTGCTCGGCTCGGTTGGGACTAAGGCTGTTGCCGGGGTGAAAATCCCGCAACAGATGGCGCTGGAGGAAGGGCCAGCCTCCTCTCTCCATTGACTACCCTCCAGGACTGTGGGGGCCCGTTGGGGTAAAACCTGGCAGGAACCTTCTCGCTGGGGGGGCTATGTTGTGGGGGGGGGGGAGGGGGCCTTGAATTTAGTCCCACATCGGCTAGAGCGGAAAGGTTCCGTGCCTTATAATGAGGAGGGCGAAGCCTTTTCCTCACGAGGGCCCTTTTGTGGGACAAAACCGTGAGGGCAATCCCCCCGTCAGCGCTGGACGCGCGGGCCGGAAACGTCTCCCTCCGTCAGCGCTGGACGCGCGGACCGGAGCGCCCAAAGCGGACAATACCTCGTGGGGGACGCGGTCTCTTTCTGCTCGGCTCGGTTGGGACTAAGGCTGTTGCCGGGGTGAAAATCCCGCAACAGATCTCTTTTTGAATGCTTCTCTAATTTGCTCAACTCCTTGCTCTAATTCAGTGGCTCATAGAAAAATAAACTTTCTTTTTGGCTCAAGCTTTTCCTTTCTTTGTATGCTCTTGATTGTTCTCTTTGTTTTCTCTTTTTCTCACTTCTTTTTCTTCATTGTTTTAATCCTAGTTGAATCCTTTGTTTTTATAGTCTCTGAGTAGGAGGAAAAGCATTACTAGCCGTTAGACACAAAAATATAGCCGTTACAAACATTTTCCCTCCGTACTGTTCCTCTGAAAATATAGCCGTTAGAGCTTGTAGTCGATTTGGAGTCGACTCATGTAAACCTGGAGTCGGCTCGACTGAACCTGAAGTTGACTCGAACTTCTGAGGTGTCGATTCGAGTTTGGATCCTTCAAAACTGGTCTTCTATTGTTGATCAGTGGAGTCCGCTCAGGATTTGCTGGAGTCGACTCGGACAACTGTTCATTTGAGCTTGCTTTTTGTTCTTCCCTTTGAGTGAGTCGGCTCGAAGATTTCTGGAGTCGACTCGGCCACTGTTCCTCCGAAAATTGCTCTTATGTTGTTTTTCTCAGGGAGTTGACTCGATGTTTCCTAGAGTCGACTCGACTACTGTTCATCCAAAAATTGCTCTTCTGTTGTTTTTCTTAGGGAGTCGACTCGATGTCTTCTGGAGTCAGCTCGACCATTGTTCATTCGAAAATTGCTCTTTTGTTATTTTTCTTAGGGAGTTGACTCGATGTCTCTTGGAGTCAACTCGACCACTGTTCATCCGAAAATTGGGTTTCTATCTTTTCTGAGAGTGTCTTACAGAGTCGACTCGGCCACTGTTTCTGACTTTTGTCCTTTAGCTCATTGCGAAGGTAGTCGACTCTTGATCCTTTGGAGTCGGCTCGCACTTTGATGGAGTCGACTCGAGCTCTACATGAGTCGGCTCCAGAGCATGCCAGAAGTGTGCCAATTGTGCCGTTGGTGCCAGAGTCGACTCGAACCCTTTTTGAGTCGACTCAAGGACTGTTCTTTGGCCATTTACTGATCCAAAGTCTTTTCATTTTAATCCTAACTAATTTATCTTGAATTATTTTGATATTTTTTTGAAATACTTAACATAAAATCATTAGTACAATAATATGTCCTCAATGGCTTTGTAAACATCAAAATCTCACTAGGATCTACATACGGTACGAAAGTTTAATTATCCGATTTATATTCATACTTTCGGTATCCGATTTGTATCTATATTCGTTTAAAATAAATATAAATATAAATTTTTACATCTGACTAACATCCATATCTATATTTATATTCGCCAAACAAAACAAATATAAATATGGATATGCGAATATCCGGATCTATATCCGATTTGATTTCAGCCCTAATGCTAGGTATAGACCATTTCATATCTCTTAATAGAATTTAGCTAAATATTTATATTGTCGCTAGTCATCTACAGTGCAGTTGAGTTCCATTTATCAAGACTAGTGCTTTACTTGTATATATTAAAAAAAAGAAAGAATAGGGTGAAGGGGATTCAATGGTGTGTGTGAGATAGAGAAAGGATTCAAGAGGTTCTTATTGGAGTGAGAAAAAAAGTGTTGTATTTATAAGATCACGCGCATTTAGAGCTCGGCGCAAAATAGACATGTTAACAAGCAATCCATGTACCTTGGAAATGGACAATATTTTGATTAGAGTTTCGTGCATTCCTTGTGAGTTTCCTTTTTAATAATAAAAAATAATCTAACTTTTCATTTAAATACTAAAAGAAAATGTTGGACGTCAATTTTGCTTTTTTTTTTTTTCAAATTTAGTGACAAGCAGGAATACTCACCACTATACTACAACAACCTTCTTTCAAATTTAGCAAACAGATCTAATTGTTAAATAGCAACCAAATGAGGAACTGTTCTAAGTTTTCCTAAATTTATTAAGTGGATCCTTGATGGACTTAGCCATATGTTCCAATATATGTAAGATTTCAGATATCAATATGGTGACCTACTATGTCAAATTTAATCAATAGACCTAATTGTTAAATGGTACTCAAACTATTGACATGGTTCTAAGTTTCCTATAGTTTATTGGTGAATAGTTAGGGCTGTAAATGCACTTGGGCCAGCCTGAGGGCCATCAGGCCAAGCCGACTTCGGGCCAGACTCGAAAGAGTTCAAATCAGATTTGGACTTATTTAGAGAGGTCTAAAATGGGTCGAGCCGGGTCAAGAGCATACCCGAGCTCGAGCCCAAACAAAGCCCGAAATTGACTTGAATTCATGCTCAAATTTAAGCCCGAATCAATTTATTTTTGCATATTGTTATTTAAAGATAATAATTAGAAAGTAAATGACAAATTAAAGTGGATTTTGTTGAGAATAATGTATCATGTACCATTTACTTGTGCTATAAGAGAAAACTCAATTTTTAATTAGCTCATTTATTTATAAAGTAATATTATAAAATATTAAACTTCAATTAGATTCAGGCCAAATTAATTTTTGGCCCAAATGGATAATTTGGGCCTGCCCAATTAGATTCGGATTGAGCCAGACCTGAGATCGAGTTGGGCAAAGGCCTGGATTATATAAATATTTTTAGGCCCAAGCCCAGCTTGAAGCCTAAAAAATTAAGGCCGGCTCATGTTGGGGCTCAGCCCGGCCCATCAAACTCTCAGGATACTTCGTTGATAGATTGATAATAAATTTAATAACGTCCCTAGTGCTGACCCACGAATGAATGAGGTGGTTCTCAAGTCTCACCCCATCTGGCCATCTCACACCAAACACCCAATAAGTCTACCTTCCACCCAAATTCGAGTGCTGGCCTCCTGTGCCCTCTATATGGGACAAATCGGCAAAACCTCCCGGGTCATGCGGAACAACAGACCCCTCCGCCAACGGCCGGATACAGTAGGACAAAAAAAGCAAACATTTCTGAACGCTTCCACAAAACCCTTCCTCTCCCTCTTCGTCGCCTCTCCATCTCCTCTTTCGTCTTCTCCCTTCCATTCTTTTCCCTTATACCCATCGGACCAGTTTTCTTCTCTTCGGATAACCTGTTCAGACACAGGGGCAGCAACAATGGAAGGAGAGGAAAAAAATGTTGCTTCTGGTGGAAGAAAGAGAGGAAGATATGGTGGCAGCAGCGGAGCCAGGAGATTCCGGGAGAAGAATGGGCTGGTTCATCAACCCAACCGGGGGCTCCGCCGGGGAATCCGTCGGTGCTCTCTTCGTGCCTTCGCGGCACAAAGCCGCCTCCTTTGCCGCTGTCGAGGCTCCAGAGGTCCTCTTCATAGGGTGGCGGTCCCAACTGAGGAAGTGGGAGGAGTGGGTCCCCAAGCTGGAGCCCATTTATGGCGATTCGTAGAAGAAAGCCGGGATTTTTGAGGCGATCAAGGCCTCTGTTTACAAAATTCGGAGGGACGCGTCGACAGTTTTGGGGATCGCGGCCTACTGGTGCGAGGAGACCAGTTCCTCTCTCTTTCCATGGGGGGAGGCCACCATCACGTTAGAAGATGTGATGGTTCTCGAAGGATTCCCGGTGATCGGCGAGCCGGTGATTGGAACATTGGACGGCGAGCTTGCTGAGATTGAACAGAGGTTGGCGGGCGAGCACAAGAAATTTTACCGGTAGACCTGCAAGAAGCCCGAGCAGAGTGCTTGGATGAGGCATTTTGTAGAGGGTGAGGGCGACAAGTTCTAGCACGTAGCCTTCTTGTCGCTCTGGCTGTCGAGGTTTGTCTTCCCTGCTCATCCTGAGAAGACTGTCTCTCTGCAGATGATCCCAATTGCCGTTCGGTTGGCACGCGGCGCGAGGATCGTCCTTGCGCCGGCGGTTCTCGCAAGCCTCTACAGGGACTTGCAGATGGTGAAGGGCTGTCTCTTCAGCAAGTGCAGGCAAGAGGCAACAAATTTAGTTGTCTGGGCTCCTTTTGATATACTGCAGGCCAAGAACCAAGAATTTTGTGAATTATGGCGAGCCAAGAGCCAAAAGGTGAAACGATGTCTGTAAGAAATTGGAATTCTCATTCGTTTTCGAGTCATAAACCATGCTTCTGTTTCAGCTCCCCTGCATTGTCTTTTATTGTCTGACTCTTTGGGCTGTACTCACACCTGTTGTGTGTGAGATACCAAAAAAGAAATGGAATTGGAATTCTCATTCATTTTCGAGTCGCCCAGTGAGTTTCAGTGGCGACCCTATGCAGGTAGTTTTATAAAGAGAATGGTGAATGGATTCGTGGCTGCGCAGATAACGATGAAGAATTGAGATCATTTGCTCAGTGCTTGAGAGCTTCCGAGCTAGTAGGAGTGGATTGTATCGAACGGTATCTTCCACGTCGCATGGCGATACAGTTTGGATTGAATCACGACTTGCCTGGCCGCATCCTGCATTCTGGTTCGACATGGGAAGCTGCATGGCAAACATATGAAATTGATGCAAAGAATGTCGCGTTCTATGTTCCTCCCCAGCTCTTCGAGTCAGATGTCACACTCCAATATTCAGTTTGATGGAAGAAATACATGATGTCTTGACATCTTGTTGTATTGATGCAGTTAAAAGCGTTGTATGCCCACATAGTTTCTTGGCGTTTGGAAAAAAAGTTCTGAAGAATGCAGTGGCGGAGAAGAAGAATATAAGGAAGAGAAAGACCACTCTCTGCCTACTACTCATAAGAAGCGAAAGTTGCAAGATTTATATGATACCTCACCCTCAGACTGGCCTGCCCTTAAAAATCGTTGCATGGTGGTAAGGACAAGCATGCAAAATCTGGCAAAGCTTCACCAGTTTGCTAGTAAAATTAGAAAGGACAAGCTATCTAGAAAGTGCGAAGGAGAGAACGGACAAGATCCAGAGGCGTCAGGACATTATGAAGAAGAACAGAGAGCACAAACTGGAGAAGCCTGGGCATCTGATCCTCTGGACAAGGAGGATGGGGCAACTGTGGACAAGACGAGAGCAGAAGTGGGAATGGATCCATCTGAGGAACATGCAGAGCAAAGCAACCAAAACTCAGAGGCACCCATAGAAATCAACATGGCAAGTAGAACAGAACTAGGAGAAGCTTGCCCACTTGATACATTGGCACTGAGGTATCAGGAGCTGTTGGAAGATGTTGAGATAGAGGAACCCGGAGCATCTCTTCCATTTCTACTACAAGCAAAGTTCAAATTGGAACAAGTGCCAAAAGCTAAAGAATCAGAAGAACAAATGAAGATAAAAAAGCTCAAGGAAGAGATTGCCATAATGCAAGCAACACTAATGGATCCAGAATCCCAGTCTGAGGTGCGTTCCAAATTAAAACTGCTGTTTCTTTCAGTTTATGCCTACTCAATATTTAGTATCTGCACAGTACATAACTGTGAATTCTAAGTAGGCCTGCTAATTGGCTTTTAATTAATTTAATGGTTCTGAAGTTCCTAGAGTTGTACCTCATAGATGACTAAAATTATGTTCTAATATTGATGAGTACTTTTCCTATTCTCAAAAGTTCTATCTCTTCTCCCTTTTTCTTTTTTTTTCTTTCTATCCCTTTTGGGAGAATTCTGCTTGTTTTGTACATTATATTAATGAATTAATTGACTTTGTCTAATCATCTTCTAAAAAAGATTGACTTTTTTTGAGGGAATGCTCTCATTTCAGATTGCTTGAGCAGTGGATCATGTTTTTGTTTATCAGCATAGTTCTGCCTTGGTTGCATATGATGGAGTTTCAGCCAGCTATATCTTTTCTGAGATATCCTCTTGGAAGTCAAAGATGATTGGAGCATATTATGTCCTGTTTACTATTCAACTGTCATGTAGTCCTGGAAAGGAAAGAAACTATAGAACATATCAGCCCTACCTTCGACCTGTGTCTCAGCTACAATCAGCCTCTTTAATATCTGGGGGATTGCAACTTAGTTTTCTTCAGCTACAGCTTTTGTTCGTCCTCTTATGCCTTCCAGCAAATTGTATTATGCTTTAGAGGAGGTACCAGATGTGGTATGAAATTGGTTATGGACTCTCTCAAGTCAGTCTTTTCTATGAAATTTGGAGCTTGTGACCATTCTGGATTCTGGTGCTTTTTTTAAAGTCTCATTTAGATGTGAGAAGGGGTATAACAGCTTAATCTTCTAAGATCGGCAAAACAGAGCTCTTTATGTTTCAAAAGAGACTGGTATAACAAGAAAGTGTTGGCCTGAGAATTTTTATGAAATTGCTTGGAACTTCCAGGCAATGAATGCTCCTGCTTGTTGGTTTAGATGAGGTTCTTTCCTCCACTGTTTCTTCTTATGAGCAACAACATTCTCTGTCCTGATTATCATGAGGCACTTGGTTTGAGACCCTTTAGCTTCGTTTTCTTGCATCTGTTCCTCTCCTCTCTTAACAATGTAACTCATTTCTGTTGTAAATACGATTAATCTTTAATAAAAGCCGGGTGGCTTCTTTTGCCTCCCTTTACTTTAAAAAAAAAAAAAAACTTGAGCAAATATTATTCTGGTCTAAGAAACTGTGCTTAGGAACTTTAACACCATCAAAATATTAAAAAACTGTATGTGTTTTAATCTGGAAATAAGACCCATCATTCTCAGAAGAAGCCAACCATGACCAGAATTATCAAGCCTTATCCCAACTATTTAGGTAGGATCTACAAATTCTCATTTGCCAAGAATTCCAATTCTTGGCTATCTCTGAATGTTATTTCATGCTGCCTAGCTAAATGGATCCCCCATCCAATCTTAGTTATATATGTTCATATCATCTAAATCAGTTTTTCACTATGTCAGGATAAAGTGATCGGGAAAAGAAAATAAAAAAGAGTAAGTACTTTTAGAGAACAATTGGTCAGGGAAAAGGAGACTTTTGAGTAATATGGTTGTCTAAGTCCAAGATGGTTTACTTGCGTGAAGTTTGCAAACTCTTTATTCTCAGAATTTTGAAAGTGAAATTAGCAATTATCTAGTTGTTAAAAACTATGAAATGCTGAAAAATTACTAGAGTAAGATTTTGTCGAATAAAGTTTTTGAGAATGAGCATTGACAAAAAGGAACAAGGATAGTTCTTACGTCTCAAATTCATTTGCACAAAATAATCAATAATTTTAAAAGAAAATGGAGAAAATTTTAAAGTTCAAGTGTATAATATGTTAGATTAATAAGAACCAAATGAATGCTGTCAATTAGTTTCTGTTGCAAAATCGGATCCAAGAGCCTCATAGCAAATGTTGCAGAAAGAAATGAATATGATGGTAGCAAAATAATCAGATCAAGCCATCAAAGATAATGAAGACTATAATTAAAGTGTTACATAAAGAAAAAGGGTTCCCGGTGCTGTCCTATCTGTAAGGTCCTTCTAACTTAATTTGAGGCTATCAATGTCTTTTGAGTTAAACAATCTTGTAGAATGGCTTCAAAACCAAAGAGAGAATTTGGTACATTGAGAAAATATTTCCAATAAAAGAAGTTAAGGTATAAATTGCATAACTTTTTATGTCCATTCTTGTCTATCTCCTAACATAATTTTTGGCATTTCCTCTTTTATCATTTAGAAGTCCAACCTAAGACAGAAAAAAATATTAAGAGGCCCTTATAGTGAATTAACATTATAAGTAGCTCGTTGCTAATCATAATTTGGACAGCTTTATATGGCTTTAAATTCTCTAGTTTCTCCATTTTGTTTATCTAATAATTTCTGGTTCCAATAGGACTAAAGATGCTCGGCTTTAATTCAGTCCAATGTCGTCTCTGAATGAACTAATAAAACAAACTTGCTTCTAAATTATGTACTTAAGATTCTTGGCTCTGACTCCTCCATACTCCCACTAAAAACTTGAAATTAAATATTATATGACTAATTTAATACTTAAATAACATTAATGGTATGCAGCAAACTGGCTGTTGATGGTGTTTATTATCTCTCTGGAGTTTGAACTCATAGGAAAAGACCATGAGCACATGTGGCCACTTGCTTACACTGGCTTATGCTTGCAATGGCTGTCCAAAGTGTGATCGGCCGACGAGGACAGTGGTGCACTTCTGTGGGAGCACACAAGCTTTGTGCATAGGTGGCACTTCACAGGCATGAGAATGCTCCTCCTTACACGGTAAATGTTTCATGCCATCTGACACTTTGAACTGGTTGTCCTCAAGAAGCTCATGGATAATTCCTATATCCCAGAAAGGGGATCTTCAAAAATATGAGTGTTCCCCTTTTAACCACTTTCAGAACTATGAAATATGTGTAATTGGTTAGCCAAATATGAGAACAAGTAGAAGGCATACAAATATAACGCCGATATTCCAACAACCTTTTGCAGTGTCCTTATGCAAGTGCTTGTTGAAGAGTTGAGATTAGTATCCCAAGTTCTTCATGCATCAATTAGAAAGCATATACACTAATAAAAAATGCCGCAACATTCTGATTTGAATACGTTGATAAATTAAGAAAAAGGATATGACAAGTTGGAAGACACTAATAAATATATATGTATATTAGACATCATAATAACTGTCTATTATATATAAACATCAGCATCCACAAAATTCATCATTTAGTGATCATTTAAATTTGTAGATTACAATCTATACTTTATATAGTAACATCAATACCACAGGCTAAAATTGACCAGCGATCCTGAAAAGGTCAACATTGATTAAAAGAAAGAGAGCACCTCCTCATCCCTGGAGGTGCTACACATCTCCAGCATAGTTGGAAGTATTGAAGCCTTTAAAAAAGAAAAAAAAAACTAGGATCTGCCAAAACAAGTATGCAACTCATATCCTAGCCTTATCTGGGAAGTATGAATGTATGATGTATATTGGATAAGAACATGGCATGCAATTTGCAATATCCGCGCTACTGCACTGATATGGCTGATGTCTGATCACTTCGATACTGCTACTACAAATAGTGCTCTGAGTCATTTGTATCATGCAAGTATGATGCAAAAAAATCAATTACTTGTATTACTTTTGTATGAACGTGGCCTTTAGATCGACAACTTTTTTTTCATACTTGTTAGTGCTACAAGCACTAAAAACACTTTGCCACTACATAATTCACTAACTGAATTACTACCTTTCACCAGTTAATTTTAGATATTCTTTGCAAATTATCTAACTGAGGTAGATTTGGTTTCAAAATGATCCCATTTTTTTATTGGTGCAAGTGAAGACCAAAGATCTTGAGTGACTAATCCAGTGGAACAACTCAAAAGATCAAGAAGTATCATTAATTTCTTCATCCTCGTTCCAAGTTCAAAGTACCAATTGTACAAATAGGAATCCCCTTCCTTACATGATTTCTTCTGATATAGGATCTAATAGTTCTCCGTGTCATTTGTATTGTGCAAGAATGATGCAACAAAATCAATCACTTGTATTACTTTTGTATGAACATAAGCCTTTGGATCTACAACTTTTTTTTCTCATACTTGTTAGTGCTAAAAGCACTAAACATGCTCTGCCATAACATAATTCACTCACTAAATTACTTTGGCCAATTAATTTGAGATCTTTGCTAATTGTCTGGATGAGGTAGATTTGGTTTCAAAGTTTATGTGCATTCAATCCAAATGGTAGATGCACCAAAGGAGGCTGATAACTAGGAAATCCCATCATCGCCAATATTTGTAGACTCATTTTATTCTCCAAATGTCCATAAGGAGCAGTAGGAACTTGGACAGCCTTGGATATACAAGAGGTGCTTGAAGGACCTCCAAATTTCATTGGAACCACGTGGTTCACTATACCAAACCATATTGCTGACATTGGGCTTATTGTACTACACCGGTAGCAAACAGATACTCGTTAGCGGGGTGTATCTAGTGTGGGTATCATGAATTCACCCATTTCGATACTGTGGCAACATGATATCAGTACAGGTATTGAAATCGATATTTCAGACCATGGGAGTAAGAGCACTAAGAAAAGAGAGGGGGTAGTTCCTAAGGAATGACTACAAAAGAAGCATCCATTAAGTCATGGCCAATTCCTCTTGTAAGGTTTTTCTTCTATAATTATCTTAGTATCGTATTTTTGATTGCCAGCTGAGGATGATAGTGTTATTTTGATGATTAACAAGCAATAATCGAGAGTATGTTATAAGTTAATTCGATACTTCATTTATAAGTCTGTTACTCTCAGTATATTTGTATAACAAGTTAAAGATGCATTTCATTGTTTACTTGGATGAATCTAACCTTGAGTCGCAGCAAAGTGTGGATTGAGTCGACCCCAAGGTTGATTGGGTCGACCCCGGCACATCAAGAAAGAATCTGGCACACTTCTACAAAAATGGCATAGATGAACAGTAAGTTGGGTCGACCCAAGGAAAGCATGAGTCGACCCAAACTTCAAGCTTCTCAACAACTCAGAAAATGGTTCTCTGGAAATACTGAGAGGGTCGACCCAAGATGAAGTTGAGTCGACCCAAGCTTGAGTCGACTCAGACCCCGAGAGGGTCGACCCAAAGGCAAGACAGAATAGATGACAGAAAAGGTTCTCTGGAAACCCTGAGAGGGTCGACCCAAGAAGAAGTTGAGTCGACCCAACTGAACCTTGAGTCGACCCAAGTAAAGGAAGGCTGAATTGCAAGTTTCTGTGGTTCTGAGAGGGTCGACCCAAGGAAAGGTTGAGTCGACCCAAGTGAAAGTTGGGTCGACCCAAGGACAGGTTGAGCCGACCCAAACACGGGCAGAAGCATAACGGCTAGTTCTGCAGAAGTACTTTTTGTCCTTCCAACAGTGAGTAACGGCTAGTTTTTGAATTCTAACCATTGGGGCTTGTCCAATGGATGAAGAAAACTATTTAAAGTGGCACTATTCATCAGAGAGAACATCCTTTTGCAAGAATATCAAAGAGTACACAAGAAAGACAAAGTGCTCTAATCTTCTTCATCCAAGTGCTTCATTCAAGTGTCAAAAGAAAGTGGTTGAGCAGATTTAAAGAGTCATTAAGAGCTCCATCCACCCTTGAAGAGTGAAGCATCCTTGACAAAGAAGAGAGAAGTCACATCAAGCGATAACTATTCTCTAAACTCTTCTTTGTAGATTATATTGTTATATTTGCTCATCTAGGAGCTTAAATCTTCTTTCTTTGTTTATTAAACTCCTTGTAAAGGTTAGTTGGTTAGCCCGCAAAACCAACGGTATAGGTTGATTGGTGAACCCGTAAAACCAATTGTAAAGGTTCGTTGGTGAGCCCGAAAAACCAACATAGGTTCGTTGGTGAGCCCGTAAAACCAACATAGGTTTTTGGTGAACCCGGAAAACCAAAGTGTAAAGGTTTTTGGATTGTGAGCCCGGAAAACAATCCAATTGTAATCTGCGGGATTATAGTGAATTCCCAAGGGGTCGTTTGGGGAGTGGACGTAGGTGCTAAGGAGAGCACCGAACCACTATACTTCTTGTTGTTTGTATTGTGATTTGTTTATTTCACTAACCCATCAATTAACATAAGTAAGTTAGTTAAAATTAAGAGAAACCAATTCATCCCCCCTCTTGGCTTGTCACCTTGGGCAACAAGTGGTATCAGAGCAAGGTGCTCCAATAGTACTTATTGATCTCACAATCAAGAGTTAAAGATCATGACAACCCAAGTGGGATGTATTATGAGTGAGGGGCAATCCACAAATAGACCTTCTCTATTTAATGGCACAAACTACACATACTGGAAAGCTAGGATGAGGATATTCATTCAAGCTTTAGACTATGAATTATGGTACATTATTACTAGAGGACCTCACACACCCACACTTAATATAGAGGGCACTATCATACCCAAACCAGAAATGGATTGGAATGAAAGCGATAGAAGATTAGCGCAGTTAAATGCAAAAGCAATTAATGTACTTTACTGTTCATTAGATGTAAGTGAATTTAATAAAATATCTACTTGCGTCTCTGCAAAAGAAATTTGGGACAAACTTGAGGTCACTCATGAAAGGACTAATCAAGTTAAGGAGTCAAAAATAAACATATTAGTACACAAGTATGAATTGTTTAAAATGGAATCCACTGAGTCCATAACTGATATGTTTACTCGTTTTACTGAAATTATAAATGGGCTTAAAAGTTTAGGAAAGTCTTATACTAACTCTGAATTGGTGCGAAAAATTCTCAGGTCTCTACCAAGAGTTTGGGAGGCCAAGGTAACTGCAATTCAGGAAGCTAAGGACCTCAACACACTACAATTAGAGGAACTTCTAGGATCACTCATGACCCATGAGTTGACCATAAGGCAAAATTCAGAAGATGAGGTCAAGAGAAGAAAGCCCATTGCCCTGAAGTCTACCACCCCTAAGCAACAAACTGAGTCGGAAGATTCAGATGATGATAATGAATTGGATGAAGAAGGAATGACTATGCTTGGAAGAAAATTCAGAAAGTTTATGAGAGGTAAGAATAGATTTCATAAAAAGAAACCCTTCTTCAAAGGTAGCTTAAGCAAAGAAAAGGGTAAGGACAAAGAAAAGAAAAAAGAAACTCCTATTTGTTATGAGTGTAACAAACCTGGGCATTATAAGATAGATTGCCCAGAATTGAAATAGATGGCAAGAAAACTGAAAAAGAAGAACTTCATGGCTGAATGGAGTGAAAGTGAGGAGTCAAGTTCAGAAGAGGAAGATCATCAAGAGACGGCCCAAATGTGTCATATGGCCAATGACGATGAGGTAGATTCTGAACTTGAATGTGATTTTACTGTTGATGAATTACATGATGTATTTTTAGAACTAATGGAAGAAGATAAAAAACTAATCAATAAAAATAAAGTTTTAAAAGAAGAAAATCAATCTCTTATCAAAGACAAGCTAAAACTATCTCATAACTATGAAACATTAAGTAGGAAACTCACAAATGAAACCAAGAATCTAATTGCTGAAAATGTCAAGTTAAAAGAGTATGCTGAAAAATATAAATCCTTAGTAGATAAGTTTACACTTAGTTCAACCAAATTAAATATGATTCTTGATAGTCAAAAAGCTGTATATGATAAGGCTGGATTAAGTTATAAAACAAATAGGAATCAAAAATACTTAAAGAACATTTTTGTTAAAGCTAAAAATGAAAATATTATTTGTCATTGCTGCAATAAATCAGGACGTAAAGCATATGAATGTAACTATAGAAAATCCAGTCAAAACAAATTGAGTAATAATCATAAGCTCAAATTCAAGAAAGTTTGGGTTCCAAAAGGAACATCAAGTACTAACCCTAAAGGACCCAACATAGTTTGGGTACCTAAAGCTCTTTCTTGATCTTTATTGCAGGGGTGTCTTGCAGCTAATAAAGAGGAAAAACGATGGTATCTAGATAGCGGCTGTTCAAGACACATGACCGGTGACGTAGACCAATTTGTCACCTTGGAATCTAAGAAGGGTGGAGTAGTAACCTATGGAGACAATGGTAAAGGGTATATCATTGGAAAGGGTAAAATTTTCATTACTCCATCTATTTTCATAGAAAATGTCTTATTAGTTAAGGGTTTGAAACATAACCTACTTAGCATAAGTCAATTTTGTGATAAAGAATTTAAAGTCACATTTGAAGCATCAGTATGCATAATCACAAATCCTAAAGATAATAGCATTGTACTTGTAGGACAAAGGCAAAGAAATATTTACATGGTAGATCTACATGATTTAGGCAAGAAAAATGGATTATGCTTAATTACTAATGAAGAAAAGAAAAATGAAACAAGTTGGCTTTGGCATCGTAGACTAGGACATGCTAGTATGGAATTAATATCAAAACTAGTCAATAAGGAATTAATAAAAGATGTGCCAAAGTTGATTTTTGAAAAGGACAAAATCTGTGGACCATGCTCATTGGGAAAACAAACTAAATCATCCTTCAAATCAAAGAATATAGTATCAACAACTAGGCCTTTTGAACTCATACACATGGATCTATTTGAACCCACTAGAACTGCGAGTCTAGAAGGAAAGAAGTATGGACTAGTTATTGTAGATGATCTCTCAAGATATACATGGGTTTCATTTTTGGCACATAAGAATGAAGTATTTTCAGAATTCTTGAAACTTTATAATAATATCACAAATGAAAAGAAGCTCACCTTAGTAGCAATTCGAAGTGATCATGGTACTGAATTTGAAAATCAACACTTTGAAGAATTTTATAATAAAAATGGTATTTCACATCAATTTTCAGCACCTAGAACGCCTCAACAAAATGGGGTTGTTGAAAGGAAAAACAGGACATTGGCAGAAATGGCACGCACGATGTTGTGTGAGTCAAATCTTCCAAAGTACTTTTGGGCTGAAGCTATAAGCACTGCTTGCCATATTCTAAATCGAGTTTTAATACGACCAATAACCAAGAAAACTCCTTATGAACTTTGGAAGAATAAGAAACCAACTGCTAAATATCTTAGAGTATTTGGATGTAGATGTTTCATCTTAAACAATGGCAAGGAGGATCTAAGTAAATTTGATGCCAAGTCAGATGAAGATATCTTCTTAGGATACTCCACATCTAGCAGGGCATACAGAGTATTCAATAAAAGAACCCTTGTAGTCGAAGAGTCAGTTAATATCATATTTGATGAGTCTGATAGTGAGTCTGCTAGGAAAGAAAATATTCTTGATGATGATACAGGAATTATTAACTTTGAAAAGTTGAATATTGATGACGTGCCAATTCAAGATAAGGGAGATGATTGCGTGCCACCACAATCTCAAAACTTGCCAAAGGAATGGAGGTATGCATCTGGACACCCTAAAGACTTAATCATTGGCGATCCATCTCAAGGGGTAAGAACTCGATCATCTCTCAGAAATTTGAATGATTATCTTGCTTTTGTTTCACAATTAGAACCTAAGACTTATGAAGAAGCTGAAAAAGATACTAATTGGATAAATGCCATGCAAGAAGAATTAAATCAATTCAAAAGAAGTAATGTATGGACATTAACTGAAAGACCAAAGCATAACTCTGTAATTGGAACAAAATGGATCTTTAGAAATAAATTAGATGAAAATGGGTTAGTTATAAGAAATAAAGCTAGACTTGTAGCTAAGGGATACAATCAAGAAGAAGGGATAGATTTTGATGAACCATTTGCTCCTGTAGCTAGATTAGAGGCTATTAGATTACTTCTAGCATTTGCATGTTTCATGGATTTCAAATTGTATCAAATGGATGTAAAAAGTGCATTCTTAAATGGTTTTATAGAGAAAGAAGTATATGTAGAGCAACCTCCTGGTTTTGAGAATCATGAATTGCCAAATCATGTGTTTAGATTACATAAGGCATTATATGGATTGAAGCAAGCACCTAGGGCTTGGTATGATCGATTAAGCAAATTTCTGCTTAATAATGACTTTAGTAGAGGAAATGTAGATAAAACACTGTTTCTCAAAAGAAAGGACGAAAATCTATTAGTGGTACAAATATATGTAGATGACATAATTTTTGGTGCCACAAATGATACTCTTTGCAAAAAATTTGCTGATCTAATGCATGGAGAATTCGAAATGAGTTTGATGGGAGAACTAAGTTTCTTTCTAGGATTACAAATCAAACAAACTAAAGAAGGTATTTTCATTCATCAAACTAAGTATACAAAGGAAATACTAAAGAAGTTTGGGAATGAAAATCATAAGGGAGTAGGCACTCCAATGAATCCTACTAGTAAGCTAGACAAAGATGAAAAAGGAAAGAGTATTGATATTAAGCTTTATAGAGGACTAATTGGATCCTTGCTCTACCTTACTGCTAGTAGACCAGACATCGTATTTAGTGTAGGAATATGTGCTAGATACCAATCAGATCCTAAGGAGTCACATTTAAGTGCTGTTAAAAGAATCCTTAGATATTTAAGAGGAACTACGAACATAGGATTATGGTACTCAAGAGACTCATGTCTAGATTTGCTTGCATACTCAGATGCTGATTTTGCTGGATGCAAATTAGATAGGAAGAGCACTAGTGGAACATGTCAATTCTTAGGAAACAACTTAGTATCATGGTTTAGCAAAAAGCAGAATTCAGTGGCACTGTCAACAGCTGAAGCTGAATATATAGCTGCTGGTAGTTGTTGTGCTCAAGTACTATGGCTTAAGCAACAACTAGAGGACTATGGAGTTAAGCTACATAATATTCCTATTAAGTGTGATAATACTAGTGCCATCAACCTTACTAAAAATCCGGTTCAGCATTCTAAAGCCAAACACATAGAAATAAGATATCATTTTATTAGGGATCATGTGCAAAATGGAAACATATGTATTGAGCATATATGCACTGAAAAACAATTAGCCGACATATTCACAAAACCCTTAAGTGAAGATAGATTCTGCACGCTAAGGAGGGAATTAGGCATATGTGATCCTTTCTATTGAAGAGATATAAAAGGGAGCAAGCAGTCTCATGATACATTCCTCCCATTTCTAAAAACCCATGAAACATGAGTCAAAATTGTCATATATAGATTCCTTACTCATGTATCATTGTCCCAGAAAGAATTTGTAAGGATTGGAAGTAAGGAAAATTTTTAGAAGCAAAAAGGAAAAGAAAGGAAAAAATTTTGAACTTGGGTCGACCCAACCCAGAATAGGGTCGACCCAATGTTGAGTCGACCCAAGAAAATTCTTGAGTCGACCCAACGTCGGGACCCCACTGTTAAAAGGGGGACCCGAGAGCTTTTTTAGGGCACTGTTTGCCCTTGTCCTCTTCTGAAAACTCTATTCTCCACTCTCCAAACTCCTCCAATCAACTCCAAACACTAGATTACTTCAAGATCTTGGAGAAATGTGACCCAAAAAAGCCGTAGCCAAGAGATCCGGAAGAGTCTCACGGATCCAACGTGAGGAAAGACATGCTACGGAGCCATCTACAGTGTCTCCACAACGTGAGGCACGTGCAGAGCCACCTCCTCCTCCCTCCCCCTCAGTACAACTTGCAAGGTTTGCGGGGAGACCGGTTACAACGGGGAGAAGAATCCATTCCGAGTTCTTTGATCAAGAAGGGTTCCGTTTGAGGGAATGGATCCAAAGGCAAGATTGGGAGTATCTTTGCTCCCTAGATGTGATGATCTATCCCGGACTAGTTCGGGAGTTCTATGCCTTCCTCAAAACTGGGATGAGAGGGCTCATTTCGGAAGTTCGAGGAGTTAGGGTTCGAGTTTCCGAGGAGAGTTTGAGTGAGTTGCTTCATCTCCCCTGCGAAGGAGCCACTCCAGAAAAGCCTGAAAACAAGATGAGAGCCCTGCAGTTGATAATGGAAAATGAAGACTTCGACTTTTCGGAGAAGGTAATAGCAAATTCTCTTTCTGCAGAAATGAGGTTATTGCTCAGCATCATAAATAGGATTTTATTTCCGAAGAGCGGGAGATTTGATCTCATCACAGAGCGAGATCTAGTAGTGATGGAGCATATTATTCAGGGTATTCCCCTGAATCTCCCGGCCATGATCCTGAGGCAGATGAGGAAGGTGATCTGTAACTCCAGAGTATCCCTGCCTTATGGTATGATACTCACCTTGATCTTCCGACAGCACGACATATCTGTCGAGGGGGAGAACTCCAGGCAGCTACTTCATACTGATACATACACTGCACGATCACTTATACGCATGGGCTATGAGAAAGTGAACAGGCAGTGGGTTCATACTGGAGCAGGGATTCAGGGTGATGCACCAGAGGGTGATGCACCAGATATTGGAGACCCTATCCCTGAGGATGAGGAGCATATGGATCATTCTACTGCACCTTCAGAGGCTGGACCATCGTCATCTGTTCCTGCGGGAGATACAGATGAGTTCTGAAGTAGGATGACAGAGCTTTTGTCAGCTCAGGCGAGGACTATCACTGATGGGTTGACGAGCAGATTAGACATCATGTCTGCTGATATCAGTGATCTGAGGGAGCAGATGGAAGCTCTACGGAGAGAGAGACTCATGGACCATCTGTGCCACAGGCTGCTGAGTCAGAGATTTCGGCACAGAGTCATCCAGCTTATCGTGCTCCACGCCAGACTCAGTCTCATCAGGCTCGACCTCCCCTCGCCACGTACACTAGGAGGATGAGGACTAGATCCCAGCCATTAGATACTCCCTAGGCTGATATTAGTATTTCTGTTTAGAGCCTAGGATAGGTATCTAGTTCTCATATGTATTTTGTGTTGATCATGTATTTTAAACTTTGATTGAGGAACATTGTATTTGTTTTTGTTTTTGGCATTATTGTACTAAAATGTTCCTATTTTGATCAATGAAGTTTGAATGTTTGTTATTTATTGTGTCTATTCCCATGCACCTATTTGATGATAACAAAAAGGGGGAGAAGTAAAGAAAGAGAAATAAGTTGTGTAAGAAAAGAGAAATAACTTGTAAAACAAATTGAAAATTATAATGGAAAAGCATATACATTTAAGGGGGAGCAATTTGTAACAATGAAAATGATCAAATCAAAAATTTCTATCAAATTTCAGAATTTGGCACATAGAATTTCAGAATTTGGTACGTACCTTTCACACCTCGATACATAACCTGAAACTCATGCTTTATCTCAAATTTTTGGAGTTTCATCTTTAATGAAATATAAATGAAAGGGGGAGCAATTCAAAAGTCAAATTGGAAATATTTGAATGATATAGGGGGAGACTTTACTCTCATATTTGAAAAGTTGAAATTCAGCAACTTGAGCCCTTTTAAAACTAATCTTAAGACAAGTATCAATAGGCTCATACTCTATATTTTGTAATCATCAAAAAGGGGGAGATTGAGGATGATAGTGTTATTTTGATGATTAACAAGCAATAATCGAGAGTATGTTATAAGTTAATTCGATACTTCATTTATAAGTCTGTTACTCTCAGTATATTTGTATAACAAGTTAAAGATGCATTTCATTGTTTACTTGGATGAATCTAACCTTGAGTCGCAGCAAAGTGTGGATTGAGTCGACCCCAAGGTTGATTGGGTCGACCCCGGCACATCAAGAAAGCATCTGGCACACTTCTGCAAAAATGGCACAGATGAACAGTAAGTTGGGTCGACCCAAGGAAAGCATGAGTCGACCCAAACTTCAAGCTTCTCAACAACTCAGAAAATGGTTCTCTGGAAATACTGAGAGGGTCGACCCACGATGAAGTTGAGTCGACCCAAGCTTGAGTCGACCCAAACCCTGAGAGAGTCGACCCAAAGGCAAGACAGAATAGATGACAGAAAAGGTTCTCTGGAAACCCTGAGAGGGTCGACCCAAGAAGAAGTTGTTAGATGTATGCCCTAGAAGCCAATTTGGCTGACACATTGTTGATTCTAGGGACATAATTTTGTACTTGACTATTTATTATTGAATAAATAAAAGGCATCTTTTCATTCATATTGTTTATGTGTCTATGAATCGTCCAAGAAATTAATAAGATGATGATACATATTCTCAAGAGTTGAGAATTTGAGCCATGTATCATTGGTGATTAATTTCTAAATGCTCCTGACCAATGGATCATCACGAGGACGGTGATCGATCCGATCAGTGCACAGATCACTTTCCTTCTGGATGGACGAGACTTGAGTCCACAGTGTAGGGACACTGAAGTGATAGTGCAGGTGCTTGTTAGAGAACAAGGGTACTGAGCGTGACCAAGACAAGAAGTCACTTGGATGTCTATCCACTCGTCAGTGACTTGCTTGATGTTGCAGTAGTGTGACTGGTCCTTTGACCTGCGGTGCTTCGGCTACTCACAGTGAGGTTATTGTAGTTTGACTGCACACATACATGGTCTCTAGCCATATAGGTCCATGCAGTGTAGATTGGCTGCAGTAAGTTCACTGTAGGAGTAGGGTATGCACCTATAAGGAATCTATCGACCTTGATAGAAGAGGAGTGATCCTATGTGATTTGTTAGACTGAGTTCTAAGACCTTGGCCAGGGCAGTAATATAAAGTGAAAAAAGAGTTTTCCATTAGCGAACTCAAGTCGAATAAATCTTGACATATGACAGACGATGGGGTTTGACGAGTTGTCCATGACCTCCGTCCTGTAGGGATCCACGATAGTAGGACTGTATCACATGTTAACTGCACCTAGAGGTTCATCATTCCATTCTGCTGGGTAGCCACTACATGCTGCTAGGTGTCACTGGTGGATGGTGGGACTCATAGGGATTATCTTGATGATCGATAAACCCTAATGAGTTGAGTTGGAATCGTTCCAACCCATTGAAAGGAGTTTTCAATGATATAGTGATAGAGATCACAATATATCTCACTACCAGTCAGAATAGAACCTATGGGGTCACACACACTAGAAGTATTGACCGATCCGATGGTTGAAATCGTGATTAGGAATCACAAAGAAATCAATTTGATTGATAGAAGTTGAAGAAGTGAACAAAGGGAATTAATTAATTAGACTTAAACACAAATCCTACTTCGGGTAGGATTCCTAGAGTCCTAATTGGATTAGGGCTGGGAATCCTAGTTGGAGTAGGACTGGAATTCCTACTTAGAATAGGATTCCTACAATCCTAATGAGATTAGGAATTTTGAATTAAAATTGGATTCCTACTTGGAGTAGGATTCCTAGAAATCCTAATTGGATTAGGACTTCGGATTCAAATAAGAGTCCTAATTGGATTAGGACTAAAATTAAATACATCCTAATTAGATTAGGATTCTTTAAGTCTAAATTAATTATTAATCTAATGAATCAACATGACTCCTAATAGGATTAGGATTGAAGAGTTCAATTGAGTCATGATTCATTCAAGTCCTAATTGGATTAGGACTAGCGTAGATTGAACCAAATTTGGCTAATCCTAATTGGATTGGGATTAAACCATGAGAGAGGCACCTAATCCTCTTTGGAAGAGGATTAGGTTAACCAAGTAAGAGGGACATCAGCCCCTCTCACTTGGCTAGGGCGACATGAAGAAGCTAGGGCCGGCGCCCCCCCCCTTCTTAGGCAAGTTGTCATTGGAACTCCTAAAAGTTAGGAGCTCCAATCCCTTTATAAGGAGGACTAGGGGCCGGCGCCCTAAGCAATTGAATCCTCTTCTCCTTGCTGCCGCCACCCTCTCCCAACTCCCTGGTTCAGCCGCCAACAAGAAGGAAAAAGAAGAGAGCCTTGTCCGCCTCCTCTTCCTCCAATCCTTCTTCCAACGCGGGGAAAAGAAAGAAGGCTGCAGAAGCTGTGTTCTTCTTCCTTGAGTTCCTTCTTCCTCTTCCTCCTCTCAAGCACAATCGAGGGTTGATTGAAAGAGAGGAGATCAGCCATCAAAAGAAGTCTTTGCAAGGGAGCTAGCACCCCGGGAAGACAAGAAAGCTTTGATCGGTTCTCTACTTCGTGTGGATACCCGTAGAGGCCGGACGTTTGAACGGCTTCAAACGAACCCTCTTCCAAAACCACGAATTCAGATTTGCGGTGATCATCTACCCGCGCAAGGTGAAGATTTGATCTTCCTATTAGTTTTAAAAGTTTTAATTCTTACCTAATTACGAAAGGTCTCGAAACAACGTTCATGCGATGAACGTCGAACTCGTGCATGCCGATTCCGCTGCCATCTGAAAAATTTTTGAAATATCAGCGGCATGGGCGGGTTCCCAACAGTGGTATCAGAGCCTAGGCTTCGTAGATTAAGGTAGGAATTAAATATCTAAAGGCTTATTAGATCTGAAAATTGAATGATCATGCATGCTGAAAAATTCTGCATGCAGATTTTTCAGGGGTGCTGATTTTTTGCATGCTGATTTTTATGTGATAAAAAGATGATTCTAATTGCATTGTTAATGGGATTACAAAGTTTAGAATCATGATTAGCATGATCAGCGACCTATGTCATGATATAATCAGTTAGTTTTCAGATCTGAAAATTATAATTGTTGCATACGGTGATGATCATAGGATTCAAACCCTTTTGGTATCAAATGTAATGACCTGCGATGTGATCTGCGATGTCATGTAATTTTTCAGATGCTTGCATGCATCTTATTTGATGTTTTGAGAGGCCTGCGTGCCTCCTAAAAGGAGATGTAATTTATTTTTATTTTTATTTTACATCTGGTTGTATTTCTGTGATGTGATGTATATCAACGATCAAGTTGAAGCAAAGGCATGAGATGAAAGGTGATCTAAGCGGTTGATGGCGATGGGATCAAGAGTTGATCAAGGATCGAATCAAGGAGGCTTAGAATGAATTCAAGAGTTGAAGACTCCTTGATCGATTGATGTGCATGTGCTTGTAATACGACCTAATTAGAATCCATGATCATCACCTATTTAAAGTTTAACTTTATTTGATGCTGCGATTATAACTGCCTGTGATGTACCGTTTGCATGAGTTGTGAATGATAGTCGGGTAGATAGGTTTACATGTGATGTAGCAAACCCAATTGAGACCTAAATCAAAACCTCCTCAATCAAGTCGAGAGTGAACCGACATGAGCAAGTCATATTAGATTAATTGATCTAATTGGTGTCTAGGAAAGCATGAAAGGTGGTTACTTAATTAGGACCTTACTCTCTGAGTAAGGGGAGCCTCCCACCTGCTTACCTGGCCAATTGTTCGATTACCTCTTATGAAGGGCTCAAGTTGCAAACACTAAGACCTGATTAACCAATATTAAGTCAATAGGTCTTCCACTGTAGTAGAGCTGCTAAGGCCTTTCTGATGTTGATTTGTCTCGGCTGGACACAGTGGTCAAGTTGCATCGGGGGGCTGGACCTCTCTATAGACATGAGATGTTGTAGGGTAAAGGTGGGGTTGGGCACCAATAACTGTTAGGTGAGGACCCAATGACGACTTTATTCCTACGGTTATACGGTGGGTCTGACTTAACTAAGAAATGGGACCAATAACTGTTAGGTGAGGTCTTCATGGCTTAGAGACCAAGTTACACTGCAACATGCTTGAGAAGCATTGTACAAGAGTTGTACACTCATCCATCTATGTGTCACCAATAACTGTTAGGTGAGGTGGCATGTAAATTGGTGGGACCGCAGTACCCACTAGAAACCCTAGTCGTGTGGGATTTCCGTTTCCCTACCAGGAAAGTGTGAGGGATTCGAGAAAATAGTGGGAGTTACATTTGTTCTAAAAGACCTTAGAACAGATTAGGATCAAGTACAAAAGTCTAACTAGAATCTTTACTCTCTGCAGATACAATGTCAGCTTCAAACCCTTTGACCCGTATTCTTGAGACCAACCGATTGACCGGAACCAATTACAAGGACTGGCTTAGAAATCTCAAAATTGTTTTGGACTGTGAGAAAATAGGCTATATACTCGATTCTGATATCCCCACACTACCAGCACGTCCTACTGATGTTCAGCGTGAGATGCATAAAAAGTGGTTGGATGATGACATTAGAGTAAAATGCTATATGATGGCATCTATGTCTAATGAACTCCAATGCCAGCATGAAAATATAAAGACTGCTAGGGACATACTGGCACACCTGCAAGAGTTGTATGGTGAGCAGAGTCGCACGGCTCGTTTTGAAGTGTCCAAGAGGCTTTTCAAAGCGAAGATGCGCGAAGGGCAGTCTGTCCATGATCACGGTCTGACCATGATCAAGGACCTAGAGGAGCTTGAGAAGCTCGGTATGGACATGCACAAGGAATTACAAGTGGATTTGATCCTACAGTCACTTCCTGATTCATTTGGTCAGTTTATAGTAAACTACCACATGAATAAGATTGAATGCACTAAGACTGAACTCATAAACATGTTGGCAACTGCTGAGGGAGCCTTGAAAGGTTCAAGGGGCAATGTCCTTGCTGCTGAGTTGACTTCTGGTTCCAAGAGAAAGTCTACTTGGAAGAAAAAGAAGCCTGCTAAGAAGCAGAAGAAAGACAAGAAGCCAAAGAAGGAAGTTCAAAAGAAAAAGGCTAACGACAAAGGAAAATGTTTCCACTGCAATGTCGAAGGCCACTGGAAGAGAAACTGTCCTTCATACCTCGAGAGCCTGAAGAACAAGAAAGGTGACATACCTTCAGAAGGTATAGACTTGCTCATATTTGAAACTAATCTAACGGTTTCTTCTACTTCTAGTTGGGTTATAGATTCTGGTTCTAGTGCTCATTTGTGCACTACCATGCAGGGTCTAAAGGAAAGTAGAAGGCTGGCGGAAGGTGCGGTAACCCTTCGGGTTGGCAACGGGGCAAAAGTTGCTGCTGTGGCTGTGGGCACCTACCATCTGCGACTACCGTCTGGATTTAGTTTAATACTTAGAGACTGCTATTATGTACCTGCTGCTAGCAGAAATTTGATTTCTGTCTCTTGTCTAGCACAGGAAGGTCATGTTTTTACATTTGACAAAGACTGCTGTTCTATTTATTTGAGAAATAAAATAGTCGCACGTGGTTTCATGATTGACAGTCTCTATCATTTACATATGGATGTATCTGTGAATGTTACCGAGCAAGATGTGAGTGCCAAAGGATCCAAAAGATCCAGAGATGAGATAAACCAAAGATATTTGTGGCACCTCAGACTTGGCCATATTGGAGAGGATAGGATGAACAAAATGGATAAAGATGGGCTTCTCGGCTCATTGACTTCCGAGTCATATCCAGTTTGCGAGTCCTGTCTTCAAGGAAAAATGGCTAGACTGCCCTTTGTAGGACATGGGGAGAGGACCACTGAAATACTTACCCTAGTACATACAGATGTATGTGGCCCATTCGATGTGCTAGCCAGGGAACGTTATTCTTACTTCATTACCTTTACCGATGATTATTCACGTTATGGGTATGTGTATCTTATGAGACACAAGTCTGAATCCTTTGAAAAGTTCAAAGAGTTCAAGAATGAAGTAGAAAAACAAACTGGAAAACCTCTTAAGGCTCTTCGATCAGATCGAGGAGGAGAATACCTTAGTGGGGAATTCCGGGACTATCTCAAAGAAAACGGCATAGTCTCACAATGGACACCTCCGGGTACACCTCAACTCAACGGGGTGTCAGAGAGGAGGAATCGGACCCTGTTGGACATGGTCAGGTCCATGATGAGCTTCACTGATTTACCTATGTTCCTTTGGGAAGATGCCTTACTCACAGCGATTTATTTATTGAATAGAGTTTCCTCTAAATCCGTTCCTACCACACCGTATAAGATATGGCATGGTAAGAAACCAAGTCTTGGTCATCTCAAGATTTGGGGATGTCCGGCCCACGTCAAGCGACTACAGGCAGACAAGTTAGAGGTTAGGACCATAAGTGCTCGTTTTATAGGATATCCTAAAGAGTCATTAGGATACAATTTTTCCGTCTCAGAGGATCACAATGTGTTTGTGAGCCGTCATGCCATCTTCCTGGAAAATCAGTTTATCCTTGATAGAGGCAGTGGGAGGAAAATTGAGCTTGAAGAGAAAGTCTCTGAAAAGCAACGAGTCATGGATCCTATAGAACCCATTCATACAGAGCCAGTACACGATGTCCCTCAACCACCTCGTAGATCTAGTAGGGTCTCCCATCCTCCCGATAGATACTTAGGTATACTAGAAGAGGATACCGAGGAAATGTTCCTAGTGGGAGATAGGGATCGCATACAGGATCCCAAAACCTACAACGAGGCGATATCTGATATCGATTCCGAGAAACTGCTTTCCTGAATGGATATCTTGATGAAGATATCTATATGGAACAGCATTTGGGTTTCACTTCCAGTGATGGAGATCACAAGGTCTGCAAGCTGCAAAGGTCCATCTATGGACTAAAGCAAGCATCTTGGAGTTGGAACACTCGTTTCGATGACGCAATCAAAACGTTTGACTTCATCAAAAACGAAGAGGAACCATGTGTTTACAAAAAGGTTAGTGGGAGTGCTGTCGTTTTTCTCGTACTGTACGTAGATGACATTCTCCTGATTGGGAATGATATTCCTATGCTAACCTCGGTCAAGGTCTGGTTGTCAAAAGAATTCTCCATGAAAGACCTTGGGGAAGCATCCTATATTTTGGGAATAAAGGTCTATAGAGATAGATCTAAAAGGATGCTTGCCCTTTCACAGAAGATGTACATAGAGGAGGTGCTGAAGAGGTTCAGCATGGAAAACTCCAAGAGGGGTCTCTTACCCCTAAGACATGGAATTCATCTCTCCAAGAAGATGTGCCCCAACACATCTGAAGAGATTCAACGCATGAGCAAGATTCCCTATGCATCGGCAATAGGAAGCCTCATGTATGCCATGTTGTGTGCACAACCTGATATAGCTCTTGCTGTGAGTGTCACAAGCAGATATCAGTCGGATCCAGGCAAGAAGCACTGGATAGCTGTGAAGAACAGTCTTAAGTACTTGAGAAGAACTAAGGACATGTTCTTGGTCTTTGGGAGAAGATCAGAGTTGAAGGTAGAAGGATGCACACATATTGATGATAGAAAGTCTACATCAGAATATGTGCAATTGTGGTTCAGTAAATTGGAAGAGTTCCAAACAACCGATCATTATAGATTCTACCTTAGAAGCTGAATGTTAAGCCGTATCTAAGGGTGCAGTGGAAACCTTCTGATTAAAAGTTAATTGCAGAGTTAGGTGTAATGTCATTAGATGCCATAACACTTTACTGCGATAACATTGGCACCATAGCTCTTGCTAAGGAGCCAAGGTCTCATCAGAAGTCTAAGCATATAGAGCGGCGCTTTCACCTCATACACGACTATGTGGAGAAGAAATATGTAGAGGTGCAGAGAGTAGACTCCGCGGATAACGTGGCAGACCCGTTCACTAAGCAGCTGAGTCAGCAAAAGACTGAAGCCCACCTTGAGAAGATGGGCCTAAGATATATGACCAATTGGCTTTAGTGCAAGTGGGAGATTGTTAGATGTATGCCCTAGAAGCCAATTTGGCTGACACATTGTTGATTCTAGGGACATAATTTTGTACTTGACTATTTATTATTGAATAAATAAAAGGCATCTTTTCATTCATATTGTTTATGTGTCTATGAATCGTCCAAGAAATTAATAAGATGATGATACATATTCTCAAGAGTTGAGAATTTGAGCCATGTATCATTGGTGATTAATTTCTAAATGCTCCTGATCAATGGATCATCACGAGGACGGTGATCGATCCGATCAGTGCACAGATCACTTTTCTTCTGGATGGACGAGACTTGAGTCCACAGTGTAGGGACACTGAAGTGATAGTGCAGGTGCTTGTTAGAGAACAAGGGTACTGAGCGTGACCAAGACAAGAAGTCACTTGGATGTCTATCCACTCGTCAGTGACTTGCTTGATGTTGCAGTAGTGTGACTGGTCCTTTGACCTGCGGTGCTTCGGCTACTCACAGTGAGGTTATTGTAGTTTGACTGCACACATACATGGTCTCTAGCCATATGGGTCCATGCAGTGTAGATTGGCTGCAGTAAGTTCACTGTAGGAGTAGGGTATGCACCTATAAGGAATCTATCGACCTTGATAGAAGAGGAGTGATCCTATGTGATTTGTTAGACTGAGTTCTAAGACCTTGGCCAGGGCAGTAATATAAAGTGGAAAAAGAGTTTTCCATTAGCGAACTCAAGTCGAATAAATCTTGACATATGACAGACGATGGGGTTTGACGAGTTGTCCATGACCTCCGTCCTGTAGGGATCCACGATAGTAGGACTGTATCACATGTTAACTGCACCTAGAGGTTCATCATTCCATTCTGCTGGGTAGCCACTACATGCTGCTAGGTGTCACTGGTGGATGGTGGGACTCATAGGAATTATCTTGATGATCGATAAACCCTAATGAGTTGAGTTGGAATCGTTCCAACCCATTGAAAGGAGTTTTCAATGATATAGTGATAGAGATCACAATATATCTCACTAGCAGTCAGAATAGAACCTATGGGGTCACACACACTAGAAGTATTGACCGATCCGATGGTTGAAATCGTGATTAGGAATCACAAAGAAATCAATTTGATTGATAGAAGTTGAAGAAGTGAACAAAGGGAATTAATTAATTAGACTTAAACACAAATCCTACTTCGGGTAGGATTCCTAGAGTCCTAATTGGATTAGGGCTGGGAATCCTAGTTGGAGTAGGACTGGAATTCCTACTTAGAATAGGATTCCTACAATCCTAATGAGATTAGGAATTTTGAATTAAAATTGGATTCCTACTTGGAGTAGGATTCCTAGAAATCCTAATTGGATTAGGACTTCGGATTCAAATAAGAGTCCTAATTGGATTAGGACTAAAATTAAATACATCCTAATTAGATTAGGATTCTTTAAGTCTAAATTAATTATTAATCTAATGAATCAACATGACTCCTAATAGGATTAGGATTGAAAAGTTCAATTGAGTCATGATTCATTCAAGTCCTAATTGGATTAGGACTAGCGTAGATTGAACCAAATTTGGCTAATCCTAATTGGATTGGGATTAAACCATGAGAGAGGCACCTAATCCTCTTTGGAAGAGGATTAGGTTAACCAAGTAAGAGGGACATCAGCCCCTCTCACTTGGCTAGGGCGACATGAAGAAGCTAGGGCCGGCGCCCCCCCCTTCTTAGGCAAGTTGTCATTGGAACTCCTAAAAGTTAGGAGCTCCAATCCCTTTATAAGGAGGACTAGGGGCCGGCGCCCTAAGCAATTGAATCCTCTTCTCCTTGCTGCCGCCACCCTCTCCCAACTCCCTGGTTCAGCCGCCAACAAGAAGGAAAAAGAAGAGAGCCTTGTCCGCCTCCTCTTCCTCCAATCCTTCTTCCAACGCGGGGAAAAGAAAGAAGGCTGCAGAAGCTGTGTTCTTCTTCCTTGAGTTTCTTCTTCCTCTTCCTCCTCTCAAGCACAATCGAGGGTTGATTGAAAGAGAGGAGATCAGCCATCAAAAGAAGTCTTTGCAAGGGAGCTAGCACCCCGGGAAGACAAGAAAGCTTTGATCGGTTCTCTACTTCGTGTGGATACCCGTAGAGGCCGGACGTTTGAACGGCTTCAAACGAACCCTCTTCCAAAACCACGAATTCAGATTTGCGGTGATCATCTACCCGCGCAAGGTGAAGATTTGATCTTCCTATTAGTTTTAAAAGTTTTAATTCTTACCTAATTACGAAAGGTCTCGAAACAACGTTCATGCGATGAACGTCGAACTCGTGCATGCCGATTCCGCTGCCATCTGAAAAATTTTTGAAATATCAGCGGCATGGGCGGGTTCCCAACAGAAGTTGAGTCGACCCAACTGAACCTTGAGTCGACCCAAAGAAATGTTGGGTCGACCCTAGTGAAGGAAGGCTGAATTGCAAGTTTCTGTGGTTCTGAGAGGGTCGACCCAAGGAAAGGTTGAGTCGACCCAAGTGAAAGTTGGGTCAACCCAAGGACAGGTTGAGCCGACCCAAACACGGGCAGAAGCATAACGGCTAGTTCTGCAGAAGTACTTTTTGTCCTTCCAACAGTGAGTAACGGCTAGTTTTTGAATTCTAACCATTGGGGCTTGTCCAATGGATGAAGGAAACTATTTAAAGTGGCACTATTCATCAGAGAGAACATCCTTTTGCAAGAATATCAAAGAGTACACAAGAAAGACAAAGTGCCCTAATCTTCTTCATCCAAGTGCTTCATTCAAGTGTCAAAAGAAAGTGGTTGAGCAGATTCAAAGAGTCATTAAGAGCTCCATCCACCCTTGAAGAGTGAAGCATCCTTGACAAAGAAGAGAGAAGTCACATCAAGCGATAACTATTCTCTAAACTCTTCTTTGTAGATTATATTGTTATATTTGCTCATCTAGGAGCTTAAATCTTCTTTCTTTGTTTATTAAACTCCTTGTAAAGGTTAGTTGGTTAGCCCAAAAAACCAACGGTATAGGTTGATTGGTGAACCCGTAAAACCAATTGTAAAGGTTCGTTGGTGAGCCCGAAAAACCAACATAGGTTCGTTGGTGAGCCCGTAAAACCAACATAGGTTTTTGGTGAACCCGAAAAACCAAAGTGTAAAGGTTTTTGGATTGTGAGCCCGGAAAACAATCCAATTGTAATCTGCGGGATTATAGTGAATTCCCAAGGGGTCGCTTGGGGAGTGGACGTAGGTGCTAAGGAGAGCACCGAACCACTATACTTCTTGTTGTTTGTATTGTGATTTGTTTATTTCACTAACTCATCAATTAACATAAGTAAGTTAGTTAAAATTAAGAGAAACCAATTCACCCCCCCCCCCCCCCCCCCTCTTGGCTTGTCACCTTAGGCAACACCAGCCATTATATTTGTTTCTAGGTTAGCCAAAAGGCTTTGGTTTGAAGGTGTTGAAGGAGTAATAAGACTTCATAATGAACTGGTCACAAGAATTCTTGTGCTAGAATACCTTGTTGAAAGTGGATAGCCTGAGTTCATGGAGGATGGTCGTTAAATGGGCGACTTATGCTGCTAGATCGCTATCATTGTTCTGTTCAGAATCATGTGTGACAAGAATTAATGATCAAGTTCTTTGAAGTTAGAATATCCTCATCACAAACATAGAAGAAATCTGGGAGAAGGTGCTGTTTCTCAAGTTCTAGAATGACCTACCTTTCCAAAATTTTATGTTATCATCAGATTTGAAGAAGAGGTTCAATTCACAGAGTAAGTTCTCTTCTCAAGGTTCTACCTAATGGACTCCTATAGTACATTTTTGAGATTCGGATCTTCCAACGGTCAAGGTAGTCCTGCAATATTTGTTGCATCCACTTGTTGAGAAAAGGCGCATTTCATTAGTTGGAGTTTTGTAATACCTAGGCTTTATTCTGATTGTTCCATGACACTCAGCCCCCCTCAATTGGGCCATATAAATTTTGATTTTAGTAATTTTAGTTGTTTTCCCTAGTTATGGCAGTTTCCATAAAGAAATAAATATAATAATAAATAAAAGTCAAGAAAATATGCTAGACGCTAGTTTAGATTATGTTACTTCTTGGGTACCTTTTTTGGTGTAGAATTCTTCTGGTTGTTTAAGCCAGGACAATCAAATGATTTTTTTTTAAGTTCAAAAATTCATGGATCACAACATTTTAGAGTGCAAACTATGATTATATGTTTGATGACATTTTTAACATATGAACATTCTAGTCTCTATGAGATTTGAGCTCAAAGCCAAGTTCAAAACATTCAAGTCCTCTTTTCTAGGTCTTGATCTACTCCACAAACTCATCTTCTTCACTTGTATCAAGTGTCTTTCAAACATTTATAGGAGTTTCCTTTCTCATAAGATTCTTGGAAACAAAAGTTTCTAACCTAAAAGGAAAAAGCCCAAATTTAAAAATAAGAAAATGTATCTCAGGGTTTAGATTTTATAGCTCAAGAGTGTGTTCCTTTTTTAACTCAAAGAAATGAAGATATGACTTAAGTATAAATCTAATTACATACACAAACATGTATATAAAGAAATATAGAAATGTCATTAGAATGACATTAATTACTTAAAAAAGGGCATTCCTATGAATGAGGCTCCCACCACTATGAGGTCTGGGGAGGGCTAGAAGTACACAGCTTTACCCCTATTATATGTTCTGAACCCATGACACTCAGGTAACAATAGAGCAACCCATGACACTAATTACTTAAGATTTTATTTTAAGTTTGTCTTCAGAAATTTTAATCAATTTCTTGAGACACAATTAAAACTGGTTGAAACCCCTGCCATTTTAGTTGAAGATAGCAAAATTTGTTGAAAATATAGTAAATTTGGATTGGTTTTGGCCAAAATTTAAATCTTTCAAATGATGCCAATTAGCTTTGGAAATCCATTCAACAACAATTGCAAAATTATAACATAAAACCTTGGGCAGAGACAAACACACGGGAAGGTTTATTCCCAAAATGGGTGGTTTCCATATACATCATCTACTTGATAAAAATAAAAAAAAAAACTGAAAGGAGGAAAAGAGGAGGGGATTGGGTGCATTCCTAGAAATACAGTTAAAAGATTCTATTAACATAACTCTTAGTCCATGATAGTAGACATAGAAGAGTTTTACTAGGAAAATGGCTGGAATAGATAGCTATGCTATGTCCAACTAATGATGAGAGAGAGACCAGCATAGGGATTTGAATTGCCAAAAGCAATTTAATCCATCATCTCAAAAATATATGATTTTGACATATGTTTACCAATCAACAAATGCAGATCTGATTTTATCCATGTATTCCTTTTATTTATCAGAACATATATAGGAGAAAGATCAACTTAAATTGGAAAGTTTGGTGAGTATTTGAATAGTATGTTGCTGATCTTCTTATAATCTTGTAGAGCACCAGAATTAGTTGTAGAAGTTTGATCTGTGAATGGAAAGTTTCATTGACGGCAAACTCCATGACAAGCAAAGGAGAAAGGACATGCCGTTTGAATCCTTCCAAGCTGGTTCTTATCATTTTCCTCCTCATGCTCTAGTTGCATTTTTTGTCACCATGAGAATCATGTTCGTCTTTCTACTTATATAATCATTTTCCTCTTCTTAGAATAGGAGAGTCATCTGTTCCAGGAAAGGTAACACCCCTCTAGACAGCATATTTATTATAGTGCCCCTAGAGGAGGCTCGTCAAAAAAGAACAACTGAGAATGGTACCCATAAGAATGCAACAAATGAGAACAATGCCCATAAGAATGCACCTTCTTCTCAGTCTTGGACATGGACTCGGGTATGTATGTTGGATGTGGGTGTGGGTGTTGGTACATGTCCCAGTGCCGAACCAATATCTGTAACAACCCAGAACCTCACCCAAAATGACTAACCGAAAGGTATTATTTGAGTTTCTTGATCCTATATAAGTACCCAAGATCTCCTCGGCAAATAACCAATGTAGGACTAAACACACGCCCGCACGGATCTTCACATGCTCCTCTCGTTCAAGCCCTGACGTCCTCGTCAGGCTAAGGATTCAAATCTAATCACAAACACCATGATAGGCCCGTGGTCAGCCTCCATGAACCCGGCTGCAGTGTTTTCTAGTCCACATAGGCTATGGGCCGAGTTCGCTCTGATACCATTTGTAGCAACTCAGGACCTCACCCAAAATAGCTAGCTGGAAGGTATTATTTGGATTTCTTGATCTTGTATAAGTACCCAAGATCTCTTCGGCGAATAACCGATGTGGGACTAAACATATGCCCGCACGGGTCCTCGTACCAGCACTGATGCACTGGATCCCATGAGAATTTTGCAGTTAAGCATGCTTGGGCGAGAGTAGTACTAGGATGGGTGACTCCCTGGGAAGTCCTCGTGTTGCACTCCTTTTTCATGTGAGGACCCGTGCGGGCATGTGTTTAGTCCCTCATCAGTTATTCGCCGAGAAAATCTTGCGTACTTATACAGAATTAAGGAATCTAGATAATACCTTCCGGCTAGTCATTTTGGGTGAGGTCTTGAGTTGTTACAATACCCGTGTAAAATCGGAACTTAAGGCTAAGCCAAAGAGTCAGCAACATAGTTTCTAACTTCTTCCCTCAACTTTTCTTATCTCTGATTCATTCGAATCCAAAAATCTTAAGAGTCAGTAAAGAACACGAGAATAAGATATTTCAATTTTCAATCCTCAGGGTTGGTTTGGTATTTCCTTAATAAATAAGATGGAGTCCAGATGTCATATTCCAGTTTTAAGATGGGTAAAGGAGGCCCTGTGCAGATTTAAATCAAGTTTAGGGACGTTGTAGGGATTTAAATTTGTAGCTTTTCTGTCTCACTCCTCAAAAAGTCAGACTTTCAATTCTCTGCTTCACGATATAAGGCCACACACTCCCAACCACCCTACCCACCTGCCTTTGATCACATTTTATATATTTTGATAGACACAAAATTTTTTGCTTCATCTTTATGATGCTAACCACTGCATGAAGGTTGATAATGGTCTTCATGTATAATTTTTCTAGTTTCTGTTATCCTTTGGCATCTCACAACCCAAGGCTTCAATAGTGGCCCATATTCCAATATATCAATGATTGGACTTGAGACAATTCTCCGACTCGTATTGAAAATTCAATACAACACACCATCAGAACAATAATAAGCATGCCTTTTGTACAGAAGAAATATCATATTCTCCAACTATATGCATACAATTAAGTTAAGAAGTTCATTAGCAGTACACGAAATGATGAGGAAAAAAACTCGACACGTTTGGCATTGAGAGCTTCCTAGTTGTTGAATGTAATGAACTTTCAATAATTTAAGTTTGATATGTACATTATATGCATCCGCTAAACAATTCACCAATTAAAATTACAAATTTTAATTATATAAAATGCTAGTTTCAGCATACAACCACCAAAAGTATACAAACAAAGTTTTAAATAACATGAAACACTCCAAAACAACGTGTCGTAACTTTTTTGTTTTTTTCTTAAACTCACCGGATATCTAGCATGCGGCGGTGACTGAATAACAGTTTCATAGTTTTCCAACAAGTCATTCCTAATATCCATTTGAATTTCAACAATTGATCTGTTGGACAGAGAAGAGGGTAATTCTAGATTCGAGTCTTCAAAAACAGCAGCATCAAGAAAGGCTGCAGGGGGAAGTTGTCAAGGAGTAAATCAATTGGCTTTGCTGCTAGAATATGATGAGCTTGCAGGCTATTGCGGTGATCAAAATAAGAGCTGGCAAGGTAAGATTAAGAGCATGGCAAACAGCCAAAGATTCTCCCATCACCGCTTCACACATTGCTCACCTGACATTAAATTTAGTATATGGAAATATAACTATTAATAATTTATAATTAAAGCAATGACCAAAAATAATGATAAAAAGATAATTATGGACCAAAATTATATAGCAAAAAGATACAATGAATAAAAAGACAGCATATATTTCCTGCAAGACAACACTCAAAGACAAGTTCTTTGCCAAACTTATTATCTTACCTAATTATAATAAAAGCAATACAAAAAAAAAATGTTAGGAGACTCAGGTGCAGCCCATAATGCAAATCATAAGTTTTCATGCTAACCTGGTCAGAAGACAAAGCAGCGGCATGACATGCCCAATTGCTGGTTAAGATCAAGAGGAAGAAGAGGCCAAATATCATCAGCCATTGGGCCTTATGCTGGCATTGCATGTCCATATACTAGAGGTTACACTTCCCAGTGGAACTGCGAAGGAGAACAAGGACCGGGCATTAATGAGAATCTCCAATTAATCCATGAATATGATTATGCGAGTCACAGACAACTCACCAAGCATTGAGATTACATCAATCGGGAGGGGAAAAGATGAAAATTTTGAGAATTAATTAGCTGATTTTTAGGGGAGATAAATAAATAAGTTTGGGGATTTAACGCAGTAGCAACTAAAAACTAAAGAGAAACACAAGAACACCGGATCCCTTGTATTCCAACAAATCAGGGTGAGGAAAGAGAAATTTTCTATACCAGCGAGTAAAATTTCCCGAAAAATTTCGAAGATTCCTCAGGAAAAGAGGAGCAGATCGAATCCAGTTGAGCGGAAAAGGGTTTCAAACTACCCTCGCTGAGGAGATTTGGGATCGCATAGAGGGAAGCGCTGGATGAGCTATGAGGAAGAGAGAGAGAGAGGAGGGCGCGGCTCGGGCCCTCAGAGAGATTGACGGTGGGGAGTCATGGGTTCAGAGAGAGCGAGAGAGAGAAAGAGAGAGAGGCAAGAGCCGGAGCCGGAGCCGGAGCCGTCGCCATCGCAGGTTCATGCGGCTGATATCGGGGATCATACACTGAGGGCTCGTTTGGTTCGCGGGAAAAGAAGGAGGGAACGGAAAGTTATGAGATGCCTCTTGTTTGGTTGGAGTTTTCAAAGGAGAGAGAAAAAAAAATTGTATTCTCATGAAAATATGATTCCCACATTTTATGGAAAAGTCTTTCCCATGAGAAACATGAGAAAGTTACTTTTTCATGAGGCGGGAATCACTCAATTTTTACTTTTTCCAAAAAATTCCTTCGGCATTAAAGAAGCATTAAAGAGGCATTAAAAACCTAATTTTTATTAAGGGCATAATAGAAATTATACATAACTTTCCTAGAAAAGTGAATGGCCAACCAAACATAAGCACTTTGCAAATTTGTCACTTTCCCATGGTCAACCAGCCAAAAGTATTTTCCGAGGCATCCTCTTCCTAGGAATTTGTTTCTCAGGAATCATATTCCTAGAAGGGAAAATGTTTCCCGCGAACCAAACGAGCCCTGAGGAAACGTATTTCTGACTTTTATATCACAGAGGGCTTAAATGTTAGAGTGCAACAATTTTTTTTTTTTTTGGTAAAATAGAGTGCAACAATTCGGTGTTAAGTTTTAACTCCCTCGATAGGGCTGTTAACGAGCCGAGCCGAGCCCGAGCCTCCGCAGGCTCGGCTCGGCTCGTTTTACAAATTTCCTGGCTTGGGCTCGGGCTCGGGCTCGGTACCGAGCCCTGTATTGGGCTCGGGCTCGGGCTCGGGTGGCACAGCCCGGCTCGGGCTCGGGCTCGTAAAGCTCGTTTGCCCGAGCCCGAGCTCGAGCGGCGAGCCCGAGCCCGCCCCATCCCCATCCGGCCATCCCCATCCCCATCCCCGTCCCCATCTCTGTCGGAGAGAACAACGAGCAGCCGAGCTCGGTTCCAAGTCCCGACGATTCGTCGTCGGAGAGAAGAACGAAGGAGAGAGAGAAAGAAAAGAAGAAGAAAAAAAGAAAGAAGGAAAGAAAGAAATAAAAAAAGAAAAAAAAAAGAGAGAAGAATGGACTCACCTCGTCGCGTGTGGCGGACGCTGGCTTCGGCCGCGAGCACCGTCGGCACGGGCGTCGGCCGCAGGCACGACCGAGGAAGCCGCGGGCTCGGCCGCGGGCGCCGCCGGCCGTGGCCCGACCCTCCCGTGCGAGGGACTCCTCGGCTCCTCCTCTGATTCGCCGATGGAGGAGGGCTTCTCATCCCCTCCTCTGTCGCAGTCTCGCCGGTGGAGGAGTCGGCAAAGAGAGGAAAAGGGAGGGGGAGAAACGGAGAAGAAACAGGGGGAGGGGCCTCGGGTGCTTCCTTCTCAGGCGGCGGAAGGAGGCAGTGAGGCATCGGCGGCGGTCGGCGGAGGAGGAAGGCGAGAGGGGAGGGACACCGCCACACCGGGTGCGGGAAGCTTCTGGAAAAACCCAGAAGGAAGGAAAAGAAAAAAAAATAAAAAGAGAGAGGAGGTGGAGGGAATGGGTTATTGGTTCGGGTTAACGGGTTGGGTCCGAATCCGAACCAATCTAATTCGATTTAAAAAAATAAATGGATTTGGGTTAGCTTGGGTTGGGTCTGATCTAAATCCAACTGAGTTCAATCAGATTAGGATTTAAATTGATTAAGCCAAATAAAATTTAATTGGGTTGAGTCCAAGTTTAATTGGGATCCAATTAAATTGTTAATTGGACTGAGCCCTCATTTGGGCTCATGAGCTGCTCGGGCTCGAGCTCGGGCTCGGGCTCGGATTTAAACGGACCTCATTTTGGGCTCGGGCTCGGGCTCGTTTGACTAACGAGCCGAGCCCGAGCCGGGCTTTTACCGAGCCGGGCCCGAGCCGAGCCCGAGCAGCTCGGCCCGTTGACAGCCCTATCCCTCGATACTTCGATAGAGGTGAATTGACATGTAAGGCCACGACAGAACCTATCTCTAATTTTTATATCTTAGGAGGACTTAGGTATGCGAATACAAAAAAAATCAGTTATTTTTTATTTTTTGCTAGAGTGGGTGGATTCATACCTGACCGGTATGAATGTACCAAATAAAGTCATAAAACAAAATGCCCCGAAGTGCTCGGGGTACCTCACCGTCTCCAGCCCACACGATACCCCCGGAGTGACTGGCTATGTAAGCAGCCACGCAATCAGCAGCCACATTAGCTTCTCGGAAGATATGTTTGGCCTGGAAAACCCTCCCTCCCTCGCCATGGCCTAGATGTCACGAAGCAATGGGTGGTCATTATTGTTGTAACAACCCAGGACCTCACCCAAAATGGCTAGCCGGAAGTTATTATTTGGGTTCCTTGATCCTGTATAAGTACCCAAGATCTACCCAGCGAATAACCGATGTGGAACTAAACACATGCCTGCATGGGTCCTCACATACTCCCCCCGTTCAAGCCCTGACGTCCTCGTCGGGCTAAGGGTTCAAATCTATTCAAATCTAATCACAAACACCACGATTGGCCCGTGGTCAGCCCCAATAGATCCGTGCTGCAGTGTCCCCTAGTCCACATAGGTTATGGGCCAGGTCCGCTCTGATACCATTTGTAACAACCCAGGACCTCACCCAAAATGGCTAGCCGGAAGTTACTATTTGGGTTCCTTGATCCTGTATAAGTACCCAAGATCTACCCAGCGAATAACCGATGTGGGACTAAACACACGCCCGCATGGGTCCTCACATAAACACCCGAATTCCTACGGGCACGGGCATCACCTAATCTAATTTATTATTTTAGATAGCATAGGAATAGGCCCGGCAAAACCCCTATATGGCTTCTGCACACTTTAATGTTCAAAAAAGAATTCGCGGATTTTTTTTAGTAGTAGAATTTATAGATAGAATACGATTGAATTGCGTAATAGTAATAGGAGTAGTATTATTTGTAACAACTCAGGACCTCACCCAAAATGGCTAGCCGGAAGATATTATTTAGGTTCCTTGATCCTGTATAAGTACCCAAGATCTACTCAGCGAATAACTGATGTGGGACTAAACACACGCCCGCACGGGTCCTCACATACCCCCCCGTTCAAGCCCTGACGTCCTCGTCAGGCTAAGGGTTCATATCTATTCAAATCAAATCACAAACTTCACGATTGGCCCGTGGTCGGCCCCAATGGATCTGTGCTGCAGTGTCCCCTAGTCCACATAGGTTATAGGCCGGGTCCGCTCTGATACCATTTATAACAACTCAGGACCTCACCCAAAATGGCTAGCCGGAAGATATTATTTGGATTCCTTGATCCTGTATAAGTACCCAAGATCTACCCAGCGAATAACCGATGTGGGACTAAACACACGCCCGCACGGGTCCTCACATACTCCCCCGTGCGGGCGTGTGTTTAGTGCCACATCGGTTATTCGCTGGGTAGATCTTGGGTACTTATACAGGATCAAGGAACCCAAATAATACCTTCCGGCTAGCCATTTTGGGTAAGGTCCTGGGTTGTTACAAATGGTATCAGAGCGGACCCAGCCCATAACCTATATGGATTAGGGGACACTGCAGCACAGATCTATTGGAGCTGACCACGGGCTGATCGTGGTATTTGTTATTAGATTCAAATGGATTGGAACTCTTAGTCTGACGAGGACGTCAGGACTTGAACAGGGGGAGTATGTGAGGACCCGTGCGGGCGTGTGTTTAGTCCCACATTGGTTATTCGCTGGGTAGATCTTGGGTACTTATACAGGATCAAGGAACCCAAATAATAACTTCCGGCTAGCCATTTTGGGTGAGGTCCTGGGTTGTTACAGTGGTCACCCCTAGGGCCCCCCTGAATTCAACTAATAACCGTGGCCGAGTCCCCCTCCATAATGATAGAACTGGCTCGTAAGCCGCGTCGGGCATAACGAAGGCCCGCCTACACAGTTCTCAGCTCTGCACCAAGAACCGAGGTGTCGAATAACTAACAGCCCCCAGCAGCTACAACCCGGGCGTCCGGGTCCCGAATAACAAAACCCGCACCATCCCTCATGCATTCATCCAATATAGATCCATCAAAGTTGATCTTGAAAAAACTCAGGGGTGGGGACTCCTAGGTGAAAAATACCGTACGGAGAGCTGCCGAAGCAAAATGGAAACCCCAGATGTTTCGAGTTGTCAAGGTCCCTTCATCGGGTATGATGTGACTGAGCTCCTTCGCTAGCGAGCGGGCGCTCTCCACGATGAACCTCGGCGACATCCCACGCTAGCCAAAAGTTTGGGCGTTCCTCGCCAGCCAGATCTAGTGGGTCGTGCATGCCGCTCTAGCCGCCACTTGGCGGCGCAAAGGAGACTCCGACCATTGTCGTATAGCCTGAAGGAAGTGTTCCTGCCCACTCCGAGCCTCCTGAGGGATCCTTGCCAACTGCCAAGACACCAGCGCCCATACGCACTGAAACAGCGCATGATCCACTGTCTCATCCACACCGCACTCCCCGCACTTCGAGGAAATCCTCAACCCTCGTCCACTGAGAGCAGCTCTTGTCGGAAGACGATCCCAGACTACCTTCCATAGGAATAGTACTACCCTTGGGTGGAGACCCAAGCACCAGATCCAAGCATAGTCTGGCCCGGCTCATGCACTGCCGATGCAGGCAAGAAAGTCTCTCACCCTGACGCCGACCCTACTTGAGGAGCTCCAAATCTGGATATCAGGATCTGCACATTCGGGTATCAGGAGAGAATAAACCCTCTCCGTAAGGTGATTTTCGAAAAGCTGACCCAGCCTAGCCTCGTCCCACTCATCCCCCCCCAGGAACAAGGAGATCACAAACATGCTGGCCCTCCGCCGCCTCGACGCTAACCACAGTCGACCAATGCCGTAAGGGGAGGACATCCACCCATGGATCACCAGCCACATCGATGCTCCGCCCATTGCCTATCAGCCATCTAGTATGCGCGAAGACAGTCGGCAAGTATCTCGCTATCTCTCGCCACAAGAAGGAGCATCTTTGCCCACCACAGGCCAATACCTCGGGACCCATCCCCTCACAACAGGCTGCTATGGTCCGACTCTAGAAGCCCTGCAGCTCCAACAAGAATCGACTAGCATGCTGGGCAATGAGCGCTTCTCGCTGCTCCAGGAGAGAGGGTATCCCAAGACCACCCTTGCTGGATGGAAGGCAAACACTCTTCCAAGCCACCAGGTGCACCCCGTGACCACCTCCATGTGAGCCCCATAGAAAGCTCCGAAGTAACCGCTCAATCTTTAACAACACTATCTTCGGCACCACCATATTCGCCATGTGATAGATGGGCATGGAGCCTAGAATAGATTTAATCAACGTCAATCTACCCATCATCGATAGAGATGCTGCCCACCAACCCTTCAGCCTGCTATAGACCCGTTGTACCAAACCAGTGCACTCAGCAACCCTCAACCTCCTACCAGCGATGGGGATACCTAGGTAGCTCCAGGTCCTAGCCTGCTCAAGCGTCTCCATAATCCTCAGGATTTCTCGTCTAACCCCAAGCGATATGCTAGGGCTAAAGGAGATGGTAGACTTCTGGAAGTTTACTCTCTGCCCAGACGCAGCACAATAGTCGGCCAGAATCCTGCTGAGGGCCTGTGCGTCCGCCACGCATGCTCTTGTCAAGAGAAGACAGTCATCGACAAAGAGTAAGTGAGATATCGACTGGGCTGTAAGCCGCCAGCTCCTGATCGACACATGTAGCCCGCAGTGCTCGAGATAGGACATCAGAATAAATGATGAACAAGTACGGGGATAACGGGCATCCCTGTCGAAGTCCCATAGTGGATTTGAAAAAGAGGGATGGTGTGCCGTTGACCAAAATAGAAAATCTTGATCCCCAAACACACCCTATCACTCAGTCAATCCAGATCTCATGAAAACCAAAACTCTCCAAGGCTCGTTTAAGGAAGCTCCACCTAATCCTGTCATAAGCTCGCTCCATGTCCAGCTTGATAACCATCAAACTTCACCGCTTCAGAGCCCGTTGAAGATCCCACATCATCTCTTGGGCCAACATGACATTCTTGGAGATACTCCTACCTCCCACAAAGGCACCTTGCAACTGGCAAATAATGTCGGAAAGGAAAGGCTTCATCTGCATCACCAGTATTCTTGCCACAACTTTATATAAGGTTGTAACAACCCAAGACCTCACCCAAAATGGCTAGCCGGAAGGTATTATTTGGGTTCCTTGATCCTGTATAAGTACCCAAGATCTACCCAGCGAATAACCGATGTGAGACTAAACACACGCCCGCACGGATCCTCACATACTCCCCCGTTCAAGCCCTTACGTCCTCGTCAGGCTAAGGGTTCAAATCCATTTGAATCTAATCACAAACACCACGATCAGCCCATGGTCAGCTCCAATAAATCCGTGTTGTAGTGTCCCCTAGTCCACATAGGTTATGGGCTGGGTCCGCTTTGATACCATTTGTCACAACCCAAGACCTCACCCAAAATGGCTAGCCGGAAGGTATTATTTGGGTTCCTTGATTCTATATAAGTACCCAAGAACTACCCAGCGAATAACCGATGTGAGACTAAACACACGCCCGCACGGATCTTCACAAAGGTTGTGCACAAACTGATGGGCTTAAAGTGGCATAGCTCTGATACATCTGGACACTTCGGTATCAGTGAGACGAAAGTGGCCTTCTAGTCATCAGGCATCCCTGCCTGACTGAAAAAAACACTGGACCGCTTCTACCACAACAATCCAGATGATACCCCAGTATCACAGAAAGAAGAAAGGTGGGAACCCATCTGGACCAAGGGCCTTATCCTCTCCCAAGGCCCAGACCGCCTCCCGCACCTCCCACTCTGTCATAAGTCACACCAATATCTCGTTCGCCGTGCCACTGATACGCGTGTCAGCCCTCAGGAGCTGGCTGACATCGTCAACCTCACTACCCTCCGTTCATCTAGACCGAAAGAAATCAAGTAGAGCCTATTTGACTGCCAGATCCCCCTCCACACGCTGACCCGTCCCATTCTGCAGTGATCGGATTATATTCCTCTGCCTTCTGATGATCGTGGAACGATGGAAAAACCTAGTGTTCTGATCACCCCTCGCGGACTCACTAGATCCTGAATTTTTGTCTCCAGAATATCTCGTGCTGTCGTAAGATCAAGTGATGAGTGGCAAGCAAACCTTGAAGGCCTGCCATATCGGCCTCGGGGAGCGCACCCACTTGATCTTCTTTTCTTCGGAGGTCGGCTATTGCGGCCTCCATTTTCTCCAACTTTCTAAAAATATCGCCCACAACCTCACGATTCCAACAGCGAAGCCGTCTCTTGGTCAGCTCTAATTTATGGGATACCCTCTGCATGGCATCGCCTCACACCGGTAGGCTCCACGCCTCCTTGGACAATATCCCAGGACTGAGGGTAAGATAACCAAACCTTCCTCGAAGCGGAAGGGGCCATGATGACTTGAGTCGGAAGCCGTAGAGATCAGCAATGGATAATGATCCGAGGCAATCCAGGATAAGTGTCTAACCCGGAAAGAAGGGAACCAAGTAATCCAATCAGCAGATGCCACAGCCCTGTCCAACCGTTCCAAAACCCTAGCTCTACCGAACTGGTTGTTACACCAGGTAAAATGCGGTCCAAAGAAGCCCAGGTCCACTAGGCTGTTCCGCTATATGAAATCACGGAACTCCCTCCTATCCATAGTGTTAGTGAACGCCCTTCCCTCTTCTCACTCACGTCCTGGATACAGTTGAAGTCGCCTACCACTAATGTCGGGAATCCCTGGGCAACTAAATGTGTTATTTCCTCCCAAAGGACTCTCCTAGTTCTGTGATCAGTGCTCGCATACACACCACTTACACGGTGCTGAATTGGGTTTCGAAACAACCAAAATAACCTGTTGAGAGCAGTTGTGGCCCATGTCAACCGTCACCGCACCTTGCTTCCACAATGCCAAAATGCCGCCAGACAGCCCTTGGGATTCTACTGCATAGAGCTCCCAGTCTGCCTCTAAGCGTCGCTGTTACTCGACAGTGCCCACTACTAGACAATGCGTTTCATAGAGGAAGTAGATCTCAGGATCGTGGACCTGAACTAGCCTCCTGAAGGACGACATGAAGGACGGCTTAGCCGCCCCCTACAATTCCAAGCTAGGATCCTTATGGAGAGAAGTCCGAGAGGTCGGCCACAGGCTCGTCAACCCCCTGGGCCTCAGGGTCCATCTCCACCTCATGGTAAGTGCTACCACCCTGATCGTCATCCGCACTAGCCCTGGAGATGACCTGCAACACAGCCGCTCTAACCCGTTTGAACGACCGACGGGTGGTCCCAACCGACCTACCATATTCCCCCTCGCATCCCATGTGGTCTCTAGCCCCAACCGTCACAGGTCCCTGCTGCGTCACCCATGGGGCAACCTACCAAAGCTGAGCCCCAGCCGAGCGGGCCTCGCCATCCGATCCAGACCTGCCCGATACTGCCTCCCCTTGTCCTGCAAGCACCCTCGTAGGACCTAGGGTGGAGAGAGACTCAGGAACTGGGTCCACAACAGGGGCACCCCCAGCGGTAGGGCTTGGGAGCCAAATTGGAAGATTGCGGTCGCTCCACCGACTGAGCCTTCTGGGGCCCGCACCGCCATCCCGGCCCCGGCCCGCAACGCCAAGGCCCAGTTCCAGAAGTGGCCCAAGGTTCCTGCGCTGCTTATTTGATTGGCCCGTAGGCCGGCCTCGCTTGAACAGAGCTTGGGCTGGCCTGCAGCTCCTGACAGGCCGTCCAGCACCCCTGCCGGCCCAGCCCCACCAACCAGGGGCTCCGAGTCCCCCAACCTGGCAAAAGAGCCGAAGGCCGGGTCGACTCGGATGCCCTCGGTTGGGGTCTTGGACACCTGGAGGCCCGCCACCCGTCGCCAGCTGCTCCTTCGACGGAGATCGACGCTGGCCACCTTTTCTGCCAACCCTCCAGATCCAGCGGGGACCCCAGGAGGGCCGGCCCAAAGCCATTGAGGAGGGCGGCCGAGTTGAAGATGACCCGACTGAGGGCTCGGTCGTCTTCCTCGACTGCGGTGGCCCCTGATCCCGCGGGATCCGGGTGCGAGTCGCCACCAACCACAGGTCGTAGATCGGACCGGAGTCCCCCTCTCTGGAGCCAAGCTCTGATGCTCCGAGGGGCATCCCCGATGTCCACCGGGGCACCCTCCCCGGTCTGGGTCGATTCCGGGAACTGACACTCGATCGCTGAGTGCCCAATCTGACGACACTGGACATAAAAGTCTGGGATACTTTCGAAGACGAAGGGCTGCCAGAGCATCTTCATCTTCCCATACATCCAGACCTCCGGGAGGAGGGGCTCGGTGGCATCGATCGCCACCTTCACCCAGGTGAAGCCCATGGCTCGCCGCTCCTCGGTCACCCCGTCCACTGCCACCGGCCGTCCTACCCGAGCGGCAATGTCGAGGATGGTGGAGGTCGACTAATACTCCGGTGGAAGCCCTAGAAGCCGGAGCCAGACCACCACAGTCTTCACCGGGTCCTCCCGTGGTAGGAAGTCTGAACCCAGGCTCCATGGCGAGGAGTTGCCCCGCCACCACCCACGGCCCCTCTAACAGTGCGCGGTCCCGATCTGCGGTCGACCGGAACCATAGGGCGAAGTGGCGAAGTGGTCTTCGGCTAGAGTCACCGCCGCCACCTCTCCTGTTTTCTTCAATCGGGCAGCCACATTCTGTTCACCCACTCGGCCGGCACCCATCGGCCGAGGCTTCGTCCACCACTGACAGTCCCTCCCACTCCCGATGGGCCACTGCGATGGGCTCCTCCGCGAGCTCCAGGACAGCCGAGAAGCGGCGGCCTCGGCTTCCGTGGGCCAGTGGGTCACCCAGGCCTTGGTCTTACCCGAGCCTCGGCTTTCTCCCCTTGGTGCCCCGGGACCGTACTTATGCCTTGAGCCGCCACCTCCGCCTTCTTCCCCGCCGACGCCTCAACTGCTGGACCCGCCGCCGGCTCATCAAAGCACCAGACCCCTAGGATAAACCACCCTAGTAACACCTGGCACACACGAGAGAAGGTTAGAGTACCAAGAAAAACACAAACCGAAACACCCTTGATGGCCGAGTGATGCTGTGGCCGCAAGCGAGCACGCGAGCCCACAGGAGCCACACCACCTCCCACGTTCACCAAAAGCGGCCCACTAGCTTCCCCGACGACCACCAGCCGGCCGGCCCACCGCCATGCCCTGCACCACCGGCGAGGAAGAAGCCATGCAGCACGAAGACCCGCGTTCCTTCTCCTTCGGTTTCAATCTGCACACAGAAATGTTAGAAGAGAAAACCCAAATAGAAACAGAGTGTGAATCAGAGGAAGCCGGAGCTACGCCCACGCTTCCGCCGCACACTGCAGCGAGGCTGGCCTCTGGTCTCTCCCCTTCTCCCCGGAGGGTACGTGTGGCTGACGATAGAAACCGTCGGAGCCAATGCCCTCCTCGGGTCGCCGTTAGAACCTCCTTACCCCACACAGATACTCCACCGCGGATGGAGAAGACGCTCGCGCAAGCACCGCCGGCGACGAGCTAGCTGTTAGGGCACGATCAGAGGGGAGCCGGAGATACGCCCACGCTTCCACCGCATACCGTCGGTGACGCCGGCCACCGGGCTCCTCCCTGCTCCCCGGAGGGTACGCGTGGCTGATATGAACGAAACAGCCGGCGCAAATGCCCTCCTCGGGTCGCCGTTAGAACCCCCTAGCGTCCCAGCACGGAAACTCCACTGCGACGGAGAAGACGCTCACCAAGCACCGCCGCCGACGAGCTAGCCGTTAGGGCACGATCCGAACCTTCTCTCTCTTCGGAGGTTTCTCGCTCCTTGGAGCTTCTCAGTCTAGAAACTAGCTTTCTACGATCAGTTTTTAACACGTCCATTTGTCGAGACGTCCCTACTTGGTTGATTGCCCCAAAAGAGAGCACAAAGCAACAAACACCTCTCGTATAGTCGTATGTCCCAAAAAATTCTTGAAATTATCAAAATTTAGTATGAACAATCGTCGTTGTTTATCAGTATAATGAAATAAAACTATTTTTATCCCTAAAGCCGATGTGAACATGATAGTGATTATTATTTAATTACTTTTTAAATAAAATGCATATAATCTAATACAAGATGATATATGATAATGGCGTTAGAACTTGGGTCTCACATAGAAAACCTGGTTCCGCCCCTTACCAAGTGGTGCTTTAATAGCTCATGTTATCGACCAATCTCGTATTTTTCTGCAAGAAGAATAAAGTGCCATATATTCTCAAAAGCTGAACTCTAATTATATGATAGTGTTTGCACACTTTAAATACTTCCTCTTTGAGATTGATCAGGGCTTAGACGATCGAGTGCCTGGACTTCCTCGAGACGTCAAGGAGGGCCGCAGGAGAGGAGATCGACGCCACATTAATTGGGGCGACAGTCACAAAAGAGGAATGGAGAGAGGAAAAGATGTGGCAGAGGACTGGTGGTGCTAGTCTTCCATGACCGGAAGGCCATATATCGATTGACCACAGCAATGTCGGCAACCAAACGATGCCTGAAAAGGAGGTAAGAACAAAGACAAATTCCAAAACAAAACTGAGAAGCGACGAGCGATTAGATTTAGGAATGGGCTGTTCGGGCCATGCCCCAGCACAAGCTACAAGCCAAAGGTCAGGCCACATCCAAAACTGATGCAGGAAACCTACCAACGCAACCTACTTATGATTTCAGAGATCAGTAAGCTTTCACAAAAGTAACTTAAAATTTAAAATGTTGCTGATTTTTACTTCGGTTATGTTAGAGTTAAGGTATGAGATTAATCAATTTAAGAAATTAGGTTGCAATCAAGTATTACGGTTTATTCTGATCCTAAAGAAACGTCTCGTTGCTAGGGTGTGCTAATTTAATATCAAGATTTCTTTTCGGTGTGCGTTGCGAAACACTTTCATTTTTAGGACGCTGATCTATGAAGAGGAGGGAGTTTGGACAGGCTTGGATTTGAAACGTCGAACTAAGACTGTGCCATCACCTTAATAGAAGTAACTAGCCAAAAAGGAAGTACGGCGGGTCCAAGTAGGAATAAATTCACTAAGAAGTATGGGCATTTAAAAGGCGAATAGGGATGGGTTTGGTAGTAGATGTCCTAGGTTCTGAATTTTTGACAGCAAAGTAATTTTTTAGGTGTCTGGCTATCATGCAAGAGAACTTAGGAACACAATTAGATTAACAAGCCTAAGAGAAAGAAGAACCTATCACCTGTGCGTGGATCAGAAGTTCTGATTCTTACGTTTGTGGATCTGAAAGCAACGAAGAACGCAAACCCCGCAGCGCATAAATTTCAGCAAGGCTGAATGTTGAATCCTGTTGAAGGTGAAAGTCGTATGTCACGCCCCGAACCCATCAATCGGGTCCGGTACGCGACCGGCCGCATGAGCCCTAGAGCAGTGCCCTAAAGATCATGCAAGGCCTAAGATAAACAACAATTCGATAATTCCACAGTTAATCACTTAAATCAAATATATAAATCCAACTTGACCAGATAATCAAATTGGTTCATTTACAAAAGCTTTCAATATTCATTGATATCAAGATAGACTAAGCAACTAATGACTCTCATACTCGCACTCTGCGCTCATCCCATCCATGTCTATGCATCCTGCAACTCTGAAAAAAAGAAAGAAGAAGGGGTATGAGCTTTTCCAGCCCAGTAAGAATCCCAACAGCCACATACCGTAATAATAATAAAATAATCAAAACATCAAATAAATGCCATTTCATCTTTTCAAAAGCTCAACAAACAACAAGTGTATATAATCAGTACATATATACAAATCCTTTTTCACATTATATGATCCATTCCCGTATTACTCTGATACCCAAGTTTTCAGACTTTTCACTTCTGGCTTTGGACTAACCAAGATCATGACCCAGTCCAAGACTGCACAAATCCCACGCATAAGCTTGTGGCAGCTATCCCACGCGTAAGCCCGTGGAGGCTATCCTACGCATAAGCTCGTAGAGGCTATCCCACGCGTAAGCCCGTGGAGGCTATCCTACGCATAAGCTCGTAGAGGCTATCCCACGTATAAGCTCGTGGCAGCTATCCTACGCATAAGCTCGTAGAGGCTATCTCATGACAAGATTAGTCCAACCCATTTTACATGTCTAGTTTTACATGTTTAATCACATTTCAATCACGTCACATATTTTCATAAGTTCTCAAAAATATGTTATTCCTTCCCAATTTAATTATTTCAATACTTTCATAATAAACAAAATGCACACCTCATAGTGTCATACAAGTTCAAAAACAAATAGCAACATACTGATAAAATATATCCAATGATAAATCCAATATGCATAAATAAAAGTGCTCAGATGTAGGGATTCTTACAGAAATTTGTGGACTGACTCAAATACGGATCCGGATTACAACCTACGAGCTGGGGTGCTGAGTCCCCTAATCAAAACCTCCTGGCTCCGCTGACTCCTCCCCTACAACATCAGTTACCAATCACAAACTAAATTATTTAATATTTAAATATTCTAAACCATAATTCACATCTATTATGGGGTCCATCACCAGGTCCCCAAACATCTCAATCCCTCCAAATCTAGGGCAGTCGAGGTGGCCCAATTTCCACCCTTGTACCACCGGTCTATGTCGTCGCCAGCCGTGGCCGCTGCCATGCCGGCGATGATGGCCGGTCCCGGTGAAGAGACCAAAAGAAAGGAATGATCCGTCCCTCTTCATGGTTGGGAATACATCTCCCTCCCCAAATCCTTTTTGATCCAAGGGCAACAACCATGGTGGCTGTGCCCTCTCCTTCCCCAACCCGACAACACCACTGACTGAACCATCGTCGGCCGCCTTTGCTGCAGTCGCCGGCGATGGTGGCTGGCCAAAGAAAGAGAGGAGAGAAGATCCCTCTTCTTCTCCTTCCCTTAGAACCGAAAGGGTCCTCCCCCTTTTCCTGCATTATTGACAGAAGGCAAGCATCCTCACAGCCACCGTGATGGTGGCTCGGCTCCCACCCCACCCGACAGCAGCCACGGTGGCCCACGACCGCCGCCGCGCCACCGTCGCCGTCGGTGGCCATCCGACGAGGGAAGAGGAGGAGAGGATGGGATCCCGAGGAAGAGGACCTCAGATCCACCCTCTCATCACTACACAGCCTAGAAAACCCTCTCCGACCTTCATACGAACCCGACCAGCCCCACCGCCATGCATCTCGGCCATCCCGGCGGCCGGCGGCGGCCAAAAACTGGAAAGAAGAGGCCGAAACAGGGGACCCTGTTTGGGGCTCTTCTCCGACGATCACCGGCCAAAAACCCTCCCACACGACCCAAAAATGAAACGTAAGGAAGAAGCCATGCTTACCTCGGTCCGATGAGGGTGCTCCGGCGGCCTTTCCGGCGACGAAATCAGAGAGGAAGCTCGGGTTTCCACGCGCGGGTCCAAGGCTTCTTCTCCCGATTTGTGGGGGATCTTCACCGAGGGAGGGAAAAGCTTCCGGCTTCCTCCGCGGCCGGCAGGTTCTCGGCTCCGGCGCTGGATCTCCTCCGGCGATAGACCCCACGCCGCCGCCCCTGCTGCAATCCTCCTCCTCTTCCACGATCGTGCCTAGGGCACGATCATAAAAAGGGAGACGGGCCCGGTCTTTTCGTGCCGGCCCGTTATCCCTTTCCCTTTTTTTTTTTCTGGGTTTTTACATTCTCCCCTCCAAAAAAAAAATTTCGTCCGCGAAATTAACGTACCTGTAATACCAAAAGTTGAGGATGTTTGGCTTA
>NW_024068783.1:0-98414 GCF_009389715.1 Phoenix dactylifera
CTTATTTAAATTCAGTCAAAATCGCCCCGTTGGATTCGGGGATGGGTAATTTGAGTATTTGTTCACATTGACATCCCTACCTTGCTCTTTGTTTGCTCGGCTTATTGTTTCTAATCCTATAAATTCAGTAGGATTTCATAAGATTATCCCAACAAGCCCTTAAATTATTTTCGGACCCCTATATATCAATTATAGCTATATTTGTAAAAACAGATTCCAGAGAGTGAACATTAGGAATGAGCCACAAAGGCTACTTTACCTTGAAGAGCAATGGAGGGGAACCTCGGAAAAGTCACAAAAAAAAAAAGGTGAGTCAGGCCTCTTGCCCCAATCAGTTTGCACACTTCGCCATACCAGCTCAAATGGAGGAAGGGAATGCACTGAGTAACCTTTTGAGAGGCATTTTTGAATTAGTAAAACAATTTTCGTACATTATATCATCCTTACCGTTTCAGAGTGAGATTCAATCTAATTGATCGAGCGCCAATATGAACTTAAGTTACGATTTAAATCTTGGTTGATGGATATCACAATATATATCAAACCAAGCAAGATTTACAATCAATTAAAGCACACTGTGCTGCATATCAAACAGGCCACACGCTAATTGGCAAAAGCTCTGTATTTTGATGCATACATAGTACCTACATAGATACCACGCCTCAGCCTTCCTTGGCACTAGGTTTGGGTATAAAAATAACCCAACGCTGTTGTTGTTGCTTTTTTTTTTTTTAAGTATGAAAGCAGCTCACACAAAATATGCATGAATACATCTAACAAAATAAGAAAGAAAAACTAATGAAAAAAAAAGAAATAGATGTTTGGTTCTCCTAAAATAACTCTCCAGTCCAATCAACAGCATTATTTGTCTTCCTATGGATATGGGTAGCCAGGAAAGACCCAACATTAATTGTTTTAGCGTTCCATAGAGTGCAAATGAACCAAGCATGAGCCCCAAAACGCTTAGCTCCAGCCCAGCCCATTTTATAAGCCAACCAAGCTTGAGCCAGCTTGCCTAGCTTCCGAACATCTTAGTTAAAAAATGAAATAGAAATTTAAAATTATTTTTATACTTTCACTTATATATTATATTTTTAAAAATGTATGACCAATATTTATAATAAAGTCATAATAATCATTTGCATAGATAATAATTAAAATATCATAGTATAAACACATTATTTTTGCATTCGACCTAATCCAATCTCTAATTCAGAGCTAAACTCGAGCCAGCTGAGACGCCTGTCAGCCCTAATAGCAGTAGGGCCGTATAACAGTGTGTATTACCTTTAATAGATTGAATTCAGCTTAATCCAGTAGCTGTATACGGGCAATTCAGATTACGTACACATGCAAAACTCCAAACCTGTGAACCCTTTAGTGCCCTTCAGTTAGATACCATCAGGTAGAAAACGCTTACCAAGTTACACAGGCATCCACTGCCTACTTTTCGAACAACTTATTACAGCACAACGACGACTAACCATTGATAAAACCAGCATGGACAGAATCAAAAGACGACAATGATTTACTCCATTGGTGAGAAAGAACCAATGTCTCTAATGCCACCGAAGACATTGAACAAGACATCCACATACACTAACATCACAGTTAAATACTAAGCTCATCAGTTCAGAGAGACTCAACCCAGTTTCTCTTGCTCATCAGCACAAGACAGCAAATTTAATCAACTCCCAGACATTCGGAGCTCAAAAACATCCAACGGTAATACATTCGATGATGGAGTCGACCGAGATGAACCATGATCAAAAGATACAAACCGAAGTCTGGCTCATCAAGTCAGACTGACTCCCAAACCGTTGCCATGATACACTATTTGTCGACAATGATAACACCAGTTTCAGTCGATCGAACACCATATTCACATGGGCATCAAAAGGAGAGATTAATTAAATTATCCAAGAACAAAGCATCATGGATGTTATGATGAGGTGGCACTTAGCATCGTCGATCATGGACCAACGGTGCCTGTATCGAAGTACAGCATGGTCCCGCTGGATCCACCACCAACACCCGTCCATAAGGGGCGAACCGCATATCTCCGAGGGCTTCCAGTGCTCTTCCTCTGGTTTATGAACCAATTGTTAATTTGCTTTCTGGTCAAGCCCCTGTCATCTCAGCTAGCTTTGCCTTCTCCTCTTCCTGAAGAAGCCATCACAAAGAAATTGCCCACCAATTAAACAACCATTAATGCATGGCTTGCCACCAATTAAACAACCATTATTGCATGGCTATGCCACCAATTAAACAACCATTAATTCAAACTAAATTTAACCATTGTCCAAGCTCAATGTCTAGCTGAAGATAGAAGCTCTAAATGGATAACATAAGGGATAAGAAACTACCCGGGGATAGGGCCACCTGTAGTGGGTATGCCACCAATCTAGCAGTGTCAACCTTGCATCTTTGGGTAGCTTTCCCTTCTTCCTCTTCTTCAAGAATTCCTTTCTGAGATTGCTCAGGTAGCCACTGGTACTTCTTAAGAAGCATTTCCTTCAGTTCGTGGTCAGCGAGGCGCGAACCGGATTCCTGGCTTTCCAATGCATCCACATCACCACAGCTAAGCTCTTCTTCAGACGACCCAACCACTTCATCTGACAGAAGATACTGAAAAGTGTCAAAACAAGGGAAAGACCATTCCGGGAACCAAACTGGATCTTTGCCACTAAATAAAAATGACATCATACATTAAAATTTCAGTTTCATTGATCAAATTTTAAAGCATTCGGCTGCTCTATGTAATAGACTTCTAGTCAAATACTGATAGTCCATCTAAACAAAGCCCAAGTAAATCAGAGCCCTACCAAAAATGTAATACATATCACAGCAGACACAGCAATATCACAGCAGACACAGCAATCACGAACAATACTAGTCCCTACCGATGATCCTACATCACATTTTTCCCAAACATATTCGAAGAAACAACATCGATAGAATCAAATCACACTTACTTTTGGTTCGTCCACCAACAAAACACATGTATACAAAAGGTGATCTGGAGAACTGAAAAAAGTTTAATAATTCGAACAGGCATCATTGATACTGCATGAGCATCCACAGAATTCTTCACACCCTCGCCCACTAAAGGTCCTTTAAATAAAAATTGCATTAAACAATAGTTGCTTTCACAGGCATACCCTCTAGTAAAGGGAAGGAAATCCAACTTTTGGGTGATCATTTTTCCAGCCACAATATTGTGCTTGAGAATTTTCTTAGCCTCTCGTTTTCTTTGCAAGCTAGTTTCATAGTGAATTTTCTAAATAAAAATCCTCCATTATCCAACCCTCTATTGACCTACAAATGTTTCCAGTATTGGCAATTAGGGACACCCCAAACCCTATCGCTCTCCGTACTCAGCAAGCAATACAACAAAAAGCCTAAATTTCTACCCGCTATTCCATCGCACCAACCAGTTACAAGCAAAGCCTGGATTTTCTTATTCTTATACAGGCATTAATCAAGGGAAAAAAATGAGGTCATCTAAAACATTATTGGAAAAGGAGCATTATGCATTTCTTCCATCCAGAAGAGATGAATGACAGTCCTGAATTACATAACAACAAAAACAATAGCAACCACAATAATAAAAGCAACAACAATAACCGCCATCACATTCTCGTAGTTAACACCAATAAAAACTATACAAAAATATGTGAACACAATAAAGATTTGACTGAAAATTTCAACATCCTTTGTAGGTGCAACATGAAAATGAGTGCAATGAATTATTGGAAAAGGAGCATTATGCATTTTCTTCCATACAGAAGAGATGCATGACAGTCCTGAATTACATAAGAACAAAAACAATAGCAACCATAATAATAAAAGCAACAACAATAACCGCCATCACATTCTCGTAGTTAACACCAATAGAAACTATACAAAAATATGTGAACACAATACAGATTTGACTGAAATTTTCATCATCCTTTGTGGGTGCAACATGAAAATGAGTGCAATGAATTATTGTAGCAATTAACTCAAATTTAAACCAGAACAAATGTCTATATTTCAAATTAGCCTAATATCACGGAAAGAATTTTTTGACAATTTATGAAAGAAAATGAAATATAATACGTTCCATAACAGGAGGTGCAATACCATATTGCTGCACTAACCACCTAATTAGACAAATTAATGAGACTAAGAAGAACTAACAGGTGTAATGAACTCCATGCTTAAATATCACATATATAGACAGAAAAACAATTCAAGGCTTGAAACCTTATACGAACTATTGCAGCATTAAACCAAACAATAAATAATCTTTAGAGAAACAGGTTGACATTTATTTTGGATCTGCCTGCTTACGAGGCCATTGTAGCTGCAACTGTTTGTAACCAAGGACACCACCTAAGTAAATGGTCTACAGACATCAGGTATACATTTTGACAAGGAACTGCATGAAAATGTGATTTTGGGGGGGGGATTTCAAAAAATGATAGAATCATATATGACGGCCATAACAGAAGAAACAAGACAATAAGTAGAAAGCCAGTTCAATTTAACAAACATTGTCATAAAAAAGATTTCAAGATGTAAAGTATAAAATAACATTATCAAGCAAACAGTAAAACAACCCACATAGTATCACGGAACTTGCTCAGCAAGTTGTGTCTGTCCAATTTAAAGAAAGCACTGACAGTAGGGTATTGAATATCAGCATGCATTACCAGCTTAATAATCCAAGCAAGTAGCAAGACAGATTTGGGAATGAGATGAAGCTCATTTAAACAAGGAGTAGTTAGAACAGTATGCAGAATGCATTACCACCATAAAAATCCAAACATGTAGCAAGACAGATTTGGGAATAAGATGAAGCGCATTTAAACATGGAGTAGTTAGAAACGGCATGCAGATTGCTCCCTCGAACATATATTAGTGAAGGCCATTTAAAGCATAAAGAGATAATGCATATGCAAAAAAAATCTTTGAATAATAATAGATGCGTCAACAGACGGTTAAAAAAAACAATTCAGAGAAGCCAGCACCAGCAAATCCAAACACAGATTTAAATGATCATCGTATCATCGGAGAAGCAATTTTAATTGTTATTTAAGCTAATTTCGGCATTGACCTCTGTTAAGAAAAACATAATGTATCATCACCAATTTTGCCCCAAATTATAATTGAACTAAATGCAAACACAAAAAGGCAGTATATGCTACAATACAGATGACTTCCCCCTGGGCGAAATAAATGGATAATACCCACAATAACACAATGATAAGGGGAAAAGGGAAAAAGAAGTCCTATACAAAAGAAACCCAATTTAAAAATCATATATAACTCTAACTAGTAAGCCTTTCATAGACCAGGAGGTTCTCAAACACAATCTAAGACAAACAGTAACCCAAATAATATACCAGAAACCATTTCTTACCAAAATAGTTTGAGCAAAAGATCTGAGACATTAATAAAGTTGCTATAATAATAATAGCTAATGCATAATATTAGAAAAAGAAAAATTAGTAAACGACATAATTTCTATAGATTTGAATTATAAAAAAATACAGCTTAGATTTGAAAATAAGAGAAAATGATAGTACAATACATATACAGCACCAGCCCACAGCGGAAACGAGAAATCTGTGAACGTAGTACAAACAAGCCGTGTTTAGTATTCCTGTGATCTTATCAACCCCTAGCACTAACCTCTGCAGCATCTCTCTTCACAGACAACTAGCTTTTTTCCTTCCAAATGAGCTGTTCATGTATGCACTATAAAACTGACCTAAGAATAACATTAAAAAATTCAAACCAGTTAGAGATAAAAGTGCTTTTTTAGCAGGTTTGGTTCAAGACGACTGCCATAGAGACAAAACTTCAAAGAAAAAAATACTACTGGTTTAGAGAGTTGCCACTCCCAATGATGAGATTCGAGAAAAGTAGGAATGAGCAGATCATGCCCAAAAGAAAGCAGATTATTGCATTTTTCATTTATCACTAGTAATCATTCTATTAGAGGGGCTGAACAACCTTTATAGAAAGAAAATCAACAAAACTTGGTCCAAGGTTTTTTTCTGAACCAGGATGAGATCAAAGATGGGTGATACTTACACAGGATGGAAAGAAATAAACAAAAGCGGAGGAATGAAGAAAGCTCAAGCAAGGGAGAATGGAATCAGTCGTAAATCAAGGTTGGAGAGGCCTTAGGTAGTAATTGAGATGCCTTCCATTCAGGTAAGAGACCATGCAAGCTTAATAAGCATGGAAATGGCGTCCATTTTCTAGGACCAATGTTAGCATGGTAGAAACGTCCATTGTGACTTCCTTGGGTAAAATTTGTGTTACTAAAAGCTTCTGTATTTATTTATGAAAAATTAAAAATAAAATAATTTCTCATCATCCTTGAGCATAAAATTGTCAGTATCAATAGAAACCAGTGGTTAAATGACCAAACTTTTCATGCCTAAATTCCCTTTTTAAAGAAAAACCCTTCTGTAAACTGGATAATGCTCGATCTGGTTGTCATGGTCAACAATTTTAAGGAGGTTCAGGGTTAGCTCCTGAATGGAGCATGTCTGGGCATTCAGACTTGGCTATTTACGATGGTAGGTCATGCCACCCTTTCTGTTTTAAAAAAGAGGCAGAAAACATTTAGTCAACATAGTTAGATGTTCTAGCTCCAGCACCTGTCAGGACAAAGCATGAGGACATGTGCGAAGCACCATTACATAACAAAATTGATAAGTGAAAGAGCTATCTATGCTGGTAAATAGACTCGAATTACATATATCAGAATCTCCTACTGCATATTGACAAATGCTTCATTCTTCTGAGTTTTTAAATTCTTGGTTGGTTTTATAGGCATTTACATATAGCCCATGAGTATTACTCAACATCACAGTTTAGGGACAAAGAAAAAAGTAGTGCAAACCTTGCTAATTTGTCATACTTCTCCAGGTCTGGACAATCACACACAATTCAGCTGGCTCAAACAAAACTTGCAGACCTACTGGCAGGTGCATGCATGGCCTGAGCACCTTTCCAATGGAATCCAGTACAACTATCTATCAAAACTTTCCAAATCCAGTTATCCTCTATCACAATTATTTCCACGTATTCAGTTTTTTGATGTCACTTGATCAGATTATTATTGGTTTAGCTAGTTACAAAATTTTGTTCATCATATGGGAACATGATTTGAAAACTATTCTGAACAGTATTACGATGTGTAAAAAGAAGTCTAATCTACCAATGAAGAATTTACATCCATATAGTTATACAAAAGAAAGCACATCTACATGTTCCTTTTCCCACATCTCCAATTACCGCAGAGTGCTGCATTTTTGTCCGACTCCCTGTAAGTTCAGTGAAGACAGCTGGCAAGCCATGTAAATCACTGGCACAAAGACAAAGCTTAAAATCTTGATCTTTTAAGATGAGTATGGAACTCAGGTAATAATCCAGTCCTTTGTGACATAAAATGGAGAATAGAAATTGAAATAAGCAGACTCTATATATCCAACTTAGTTAACCAAGCAACCCCAAATGTCCAATCAATGTTGAAAATACAAGAATCAAGAGTTTGAAGAAATGAAACAATCAGTTCAAAGAAGCAATAGAGAAGAAAAATGAACACGTCGGTTAAAGAGAGATGTTGGGGAACAGTAAAGGCAAGGTGATAACGTGTCCCTACATTTGAGTATATAAGATGTTCTAACCAGGTCAAGTCACAAGTTATCCAGGTGATGTGTCTATTGATGTGCACATAATCTCCATAAAAAATGAAGAGTTTATTGTAGGACAAAGTTCATATTGTTTTACCATGCATATGAATATGATAGGTAAGAATATTCAGAATGATTAAGAATCTTCTTGTCATTACAAAAAAAATCCTTGAAGAACCAGCTTGAAAATTCAGTACAAGGCAACAAATGAAGGAGCTTCTAGTTACAATCTTTGGTCTGAAATAATGTGCATCATATGCAAAATCTTTGGTCTGAAATGTTTAATAAGTGGTGGTTCGCCACTGTTTAGACAAAAAAGAAATAAAAGAATATAAAAATTATTTATTTTGGATGAATATTGCATGACATGAAGTAGTGTGACTACAAAAAGGATAAAAGACAACTTCTAAAGCTCCACATAAAGGAAAATAGTACCAATGCAACAAGAAGGAACAATCAGACAATTAGGGAACCACAACCCACCCCCTAAACAGCATGCCTACATTATCAGAGGAGGTAAATAAAAAGCAACATCCACCCATAATAAGTTCAAGATATTAACACATGGTGCATCATGCATTAATTCAATATTAGAATTCAATAAATGGAGAAGCTACAACAGGGAGATAATCCCTATCAGAATTGAAGAGCAAAACTCTACCTTGCAAACAGGAAAAACATTCTACTCTAGTAAGCAAAACGGCATTCTACTCTACAAAAGGGACAAAACATGTACAATAACAAAGTGTAGAGTAGCATTCTAAACTATCACTAGTGACACCTCCAAGAAAATCATATAACAACTAGCTCCTGTGTCACAACTTCAAACACTTTTCAAAGCCCTTCGTCCCTAAACATATCTAACTGAGACAGATTTTATCTTTCTCCTTGAAAATGTAGCTTCACATTTTAGTTGAGAAAAAACAACATACTTGAAAATATTTATGTTCCCTGAATCCAATTCAATCCACATGGTGCTGCTTTATCCAACCATCGCATGCATGCAAGACCTAGAACATCTCCGAACAGGGAGTTTCACTAGCTTCTTACCTACTGCCCGATTAGCTCACTTAAAACTAAGATAAGCAGTCCAAACTCAAGCAATATAAGAGAACAGTCTGTATAAATCAACCTTCATCAGAATCCACCTTGAAATTGAAGCTGCAATAAGGGCAAATACAAACCCTTTTGAGCAGATGTGTAATTCACAAGTCCAAAAAAACAACCCAGTAGGGTCAAGATCATGTCGAACAAAACACTTAACCCACAATCAGTCTGCACACGCAATCCAAATACAGGTCTGAGACTTTCATTAATAATTTAAATTTATCTCATAAAAGCATGATAACTATAAAGCAAGCTTCCAGTCTAAGCCAATATCCTGTGCTAACACCAAAGCTAAATCATGACAGAGAGAATAAGCAAACTAAAAAAATAAAAAGAAAAATATAAAAGCTCCATAAACAAAGAAAAGCAACATAGTAATTTGACACAAACTTTGGAAGACATGATAAGGAAAAGGCAATGAAATCCAAAAAGGTCAAAAAATAATAATAAAGTAAAAGAAGAATTTGAGAAACAAATGATAAATAGTAAAATAAGCTCATTCACAAAGCTACTTTTGAAGAACCCATAAAGCAATGATCAAAACAAATCTAGAAAGAAATTTTACCTGGTGAGGCAAGTTTCATGGTGTGCTAGGTTGTGACCATTGAATTACATCTATATTTGACTTAGATAGGATAGTCAAATGATTCTAACATTATTTTTGTACTTTGTGCAAGACAAAATCCAGATAGTAAATCAATTTCCATGTAAAGCTTTCATTGGGGTTCCTTAGTAAAGGAAGAAAAGAAACAAATACTGCAAAGAACTTTATCATTTATTTCATCTAAAATTACAGCTCACTCCACTATCATTCATTCAACCTACATTGAAAAAAAAAGAGAATGTTTGATCATTTCCATGGATTACAAGTGAGGGCATATGTGACTTGCAATATTTAACTAAGAGTTCCCAGCAATAAATAAGCAATAGGTAAATAAGTTTTTGCAAGATTAGCAAACCAAAACCATGATGTATGAAAACAGAAATATAGCAGTTAAGACAGAAGGTATTAATTTCTCATATTTTTAATGTAGACATGGGGCTTTTCTACAATCTTTTTTATCAAATATTGTAGGTCAGTATTTCTGCATCACAAATTCTCCTATCTCAGATGCACTATGTCGGATTGCATAAAGAAATTAATGGTTCCGGGACCTTTCAATGCAGACTTCAACCGATCAAGTTAAAGATATTGCTTATGCGTACTAACACAAACAATGCCTGATATAATTATCGTATTTCTCCATCATAATTAAGAAGATAAAAAGTCACAGCAAAACAAATATTACATGGTATTGCATGTTGTAAAATAATGCAATCAGAAAAGGCTCGATATTCCAGTGCTCAATGCAAGCACCGGTAACCTGAGAGCTACATCGTCTAAATATACCCGTAAAATTCACCAAAAGATCTAAAAAAGGCAGGTCTGAGGCCAACTAACGACAGCGTAAGCAATAATATTACAAGTTTCATAAACAGAAACAAAAGGTGACGATACTGAATTACTGATAGTAGCACGCATTTCGAGATCCAAGACGTACTTTAATAACCATACTATTTCTAGGTTTTCTCCCTGCATGGCTATCGGAGCAGTACCTGAAACATTTACAGAAATTTCCCGAATACAAAACCAATGAAAACAAGAAATACTAATGATGAAAGCGACATTTAGATGGAAAACCTATCATAAATCCCCTAAAATACTTGATCCAAAGACAGGAAATGATTTCCATTAATGGAACTCAAGGCCGGTCCATAAATCATTTATGTCTTGGTAGAATGAAGAATTATATTCTCACAAGTTGAAGGCCACGTTCCATCTCATCATCTTTAAAAGGGTAATTATTCCTCCTCACCTCCCCCCACCCCAACCCCCCAAAAAAGGGGAAAAAGAAAAAAGGAAAACAAATCTTCGACAGGAGAGAGATACTGTTCTCTTTTCTGACCAAGGGAAAGACGACATCTAGAGCTATCTTTCTAAATGCTGTGAAGAGAGAAAAGGAAGCAAAACAAAGAACCACACGCACACGGTTCCAACGTTGGACACAACCCTACGCAGTCCGCTCTGACACGCTACACCCCATTTGCATGGACACGATTTGACGGCTCGGAAACCCCCCCCCCCCCCCCTCCTTCACCTCAACTACTTCCTTTCCTCTCTCACTCTCTACTCCTGCACCGTGCGATCATTATACTAAACGGTTCAGATTCTTCTCCAACCGGAGATGGCGATGTATTTGTTTAGCTGTAGCTTTACCGGAAGGGGAGTTGCCGGTGGCGGTGGTGGTGGAGGAGGAGGTAGTGCGGCCTTTGCACAGGTTGCTCAGCTGCATCTCGATGCTGTTGAGGAACGACGCTGCCTCGTTGAACGGCTTTGAAAGCTCCTCCTTGTATCGCTGAAGAACCCGGCAGTAGGATTCCTGGAAATAGAAGCCAAAGCTTGGCTCGATGATAACGACTTAAAAGCCAACGAACGAACTCAGGACCACTAATACTAGTACTTCTACTAGGGAATAGTATTTTGTTTCCTTGGAAGCCACGTTAGTTCTTAATTCATACCATGAACTCGTCGAGCTCCGGATCCGCTCCGATCTCCCCGCATCCCGCGCTTGCGTACCTCTCCCGCCCTATCTCTTCCAACAGCGATGCCATCTCCGGCGGCGCCCCCACCTTCGCCACCAAAAACCAATCAAAAGGACCAACAAATAAAGAGCAAATTCTTCCGCTTTTGTGAGTCCGATCTTATATACCTTTCTGCATTCGATGTAGGCGGCCACGAGAGAAGGGTAGCGAGGATGGTTGGCGATTTGGGCCTTGATCAGGTCGGTGAGATCCGAACCGCCGGCGCCGCCGGCGGCGGAGATATCCGACGCTTCGGTGGCTTCCCCGCACTGCGACCGGTCGGCCTCAAAGCAGGCGAAGCTGGACGTGGATCCGACGGCCGCCACCTCTCCACCCCGCGAGATTCCCGGATGGATACTGTACAGATCTTCCATCCTTCCTTCCTTCCCCAAATAGAAATAAGATGGAGAAATAAAACAAACAGACAACGAGAGCTAATCGTTCGTTTCTAGAAGAGAAGAGATAGAAGGCAAGTGGAAGGATCCGGAGTGGACTTGCTTCTAAATATGGCCGATGGACTTGCCGCTTTAATTTATGAACGAAGGCAACGCATGGAGTGAGCAGAGAAGGTTTCTGCTGCTACCACTAAAAAAGGGAGTGCAAGAAGGAAGGGAAGGGAAAAAAGCCTGAGCGAATCCTCCGCCCTCCTGAAATCGAAACAGCAGAAACAGCAGCAACAGCAGCAGCCACTGCGGCTCCTTCCATTTCCACTGCCCTTCAGCCCAAAAAACCCAACGAAAAAGCTAAGCCATCATCTCTCTCTCTCTCTCTCTCTCTCTCTTTCTTTTTCCTTCGTTTTCTCTTAAAAATTTAATCTTAATATTTATAAAAAAAATTAATTAATTAATTAGAGCTTATAAAATAGAGGAAGCGGCAGGAGCGGGAGAGGAGGCGCACGTGGTGAGAACAGGGAAGGCCACCGATTTCGCAGGGGAGGGGGAGAGACGGGCCGCCCGTATCTATGGCCGTCCCATCATTATTAAGACCGATATGACATTTCGCCACGTGTCATGTGACGATCGGCTGTTGTCCTGGGGAGGCGTGATTTAGGGTTCGGAGAAGTACTGCTGTACCACTCTCCTCCTGCTGCTTTCCTTTCTTTTGCCTCTTTTCTTTTCTTCAATAAAAAAAGTTTATAGCTTTGGTTTTTACCGGCTACGGGTACTAATCCCCGTAAAGAACGGCGACACCGGAGGTGAATCCGGTTCTGGTGCCCCCCAGGTTTGGCCAGAAACTCCGCAGACTGCGGTCTTCTTACGGGATAAAAACTTGCCTGCTTCTGCTGCGGTCTGGGGGATTAAAATGTTCGCGAGGCGCATCTGAAACGGGGCGGTGGACGGTTTAGCTTCCCGGGTCATTGTAATCTAATTCGCCTGGAAAAGTAGACTTCGCTGTTTCCCGTAACGGTACTTCCTGCGCTCCCTTCGAAACAAAGTAAAATAAATAATAAAATTAAATAGAAAAGCTTTTGAATTAGCACCAAGATTTCCTGGAATTACATAGAAGCCATCGTCTCGTGTATAATTTCTATAACAGCCCTTCTACATGATGGCAGGGTTCCTCTACCTGCAGTAAGGGATTTCATGTGGTTTTTAATGTGAATAAAGCATACACGAGTATTTCTACAACAATTTATCTATTTTCCTAATTTAAAATAGAAAATAACTAGTAATAATAAAGATAATAATCCTTTAAAATTCAACACTTCAAATCAGCTCTCCATATGTTAAAATGGTTATTTCACCACTCAAAAATATTTTTCATTAAAATTATTTTTTTGTAATAGTTTATTTATAGGGCAAATTGATCTACAAATATTTATGAATATGTGTACAGATAAATAGATTTCTCCAGGTCTTTGGTCCAGGCCTCTCTGCAAAGAACATCTTTCAGGCAATTCCATATTTTCAAGGGGTTTGGAGTGTGAATTCCTAAGGACTCAGGTCCATCCGCTGGTCCCGCAGAACATGTTCGACGAGTGGACTGGTGCTGCTGCAGCAGCCATCAGCCATCTGCGGTTGTCTTTTGAGCTCTCATTACTGCCGACGTCCGCAGAGAGACCACACGGTTTGTTCTCCGGACCCAGCGGGCCGATCGGAACACCAACTGAGTCTGTGACAGAGGCTGAGACGCTGCCTCCTCCTCCTCCTCCGTCCCCCTTCCTCCGAGTGCGTACCCTCTTCTTCTGGTCAACGTTTCAACGCCCCCCACCACAGCATACATGCACTCCGCCTCTAGCTCTATAAGCCTAGCCCCTCTCGTCTTATATAAGGGTAGGGGGTACGGGTACAACCTTTTCCTCAGGTGGCGACGATGACCACCTAGGCTTCACGCTCTGGTCTTCTCTCGATCGCCATCAGCGGCGATGGATGGCGACCACACGGCCTGCTCCGACCGTACGTCCCCACCCTGAGCGGGGGTCCTCTGACTCTAAGTCTGTCTTCTTCTGGTTAGTTTCTTGCCGAGTCCACTATTATTCCCCCCGATCCCATCCTCGTCGCCTGGCTCTCTCCTCGGGAGACAGAACAACATGCCCTCTCTCTTCCTTTCTCTCCGGACTCCGGAATCCGGATGCAGTGCAAGAGTCACCGCCTCACCGGGTGATGAGCCGAGCGGGATCATGAGCGCTCGTGTGGAGCTAGGACTACTGAGGGAGACCGAGGTTTTGCTCCACTGCTCTCTTTTTACTGTATCAGCAACTCTTGGTTGGTACTGCAGGCCGCTGGCAGCAAGCAGTTGCTTTGAATGATAGGGAAATTTCGTCAATGTAACCATTAAGGCAGACTGGAGAGCTCGCCCCTCCCCCCTTCCCTGTACATTCTAACACCTATTCTGTGACACGTTCATTACCCATTCATTGGGACTCTGATGCACAAAAGTCGCACCAGGGTAAGTCTGCAGTTAGGTGCTGTTGGCTTTAATTGTATAATCCCTTGAATAAATGGTACAGTATACTTGGGGAGCATAGACATCATGGCACCTGCCTCGCACTTGACTGCAGTACTCAAAGGTTATTTGTAGCATCAAGTTTTAACAAGGTTGACGTATGGCACCTGGCGAGCAACAGATGTGCATGTGGTGCGTACTCGATCGGCTCGCTCCATTCTCCTTCAAAAGCCATAGAGAAGATTGGTGCAAGTTTGACCGTGGAGAAAATCTTGGATTCCCACCTTTCCCTTTCCCATATCTCCCCCTCTCTCGTATACGCTCGCATGTCCGGATGAACAAAGAGAGCTGCACACCTGCATCTTCAAGATTCATACCAGCGCCCATAAACCCAGAAGGAAAAGATAACTATTCTGAAAGATTTTGTCTGTGCGACCGGAGTTGCTTCGAGTGGCTATAAACAAGCAATAGAAAATGGAGACGGCATGATAGATGGATGACAAGGTTGCTGCACATTCTCCTTTGACCAGTCATCAAGGGTCAAAATAAATTACTTCGAATTCATTGCACCATGTGATGGTTCAGGTTGTTGGCATGGCTACGTCTGCCTGTGAAGCATTATTGCTCAACACTATTGGCAAGGTTTTTTCCAAGAATATCACTACAGCAATTTACTAAAACAACAATATTATTTAAATGTTATCACTGTTTTTTTACCGGGATTGAATGATGCTCTTAACATTGTAGAGCTGGGGAACTCAATGGTTTGTAGCGACATGTACCGTGTTCACTATTTTTTTTCATTAGAAATCCGGTTTCCATGCGCCTATCATGCGAAACTGAAGTTCTAATTTTAAAGGGAAACGGTTAATATTTCCCTTTCTCGATCTTGAGACCTAACAGGATATAGTTTTGCTGAGAGAGGCTCTAGGGAAAGTGGTTAACTGAATCGAAAATCCACCTCTTCCAATTCCCAAGTACCCACATCTCTTCGAGTTCATGCAGTACCCTTGCCATCTCCTTGACCATCAACAGTAAACCCTTTGCCCCGTCATCACTAGCTAAAACTCCACCTTTGCAGCCTCCTCATCCACCACCTCCACTGATGCCGATGGCCAGCGAAGAAGATTCTCTATCGTCTCAAGCCATCAGCTCTGGTAGCCAGGCGAACGCAATTGATCTAAGTAAATCAAATAAGGACTTGTGTTGGATTGGCACAACATAAACATAAATAAGAAATTTGGATGAAAAAAAAACGAAAGAGGTAATAGTAAAGCCATTCCTAGGATTCCAGCAATCTCTTCTTGAGGCTTGAGTTAGGGTTTATTTTCGATTTGATCTGGCGGGCTCGTATAGGCGACCAAGATCTCGTTCTTAGGTTTTCAAAGAGGACTCGAGATATGGAAGCTTGGATTTTCAAAAGTCATAAAGAGCTTGGATCATCTCAGATCCTTCAATGGATCTCTTGCTAGAACTGCTAAAAACTTCTCAAAACTCATATGCTTGGTTGTTCTCAGATTCCAATTCGTATGGGAGCGTTCCCAACCCAAAGCTCACCATTGGTTGTGCCTCTTGCATAAAGAAAACTAATTCTGTCTGTAGTTTGATGTGAAATATTAGTTCTTTAAGACAATTTCCCTTATGGAGGTGTTTGATTCAGAGATTGGTTAAAGAACAAGCTTTGGTGGAAAATGATGTTGACATGGTGGTAAAAATTTGTCCGCTAAGACCTTTCTTACCTATAACATTTAGATTTTTGAACCTTTATTGAAGTAATCGTATATATAATGCCGCTAGAAGTGTAGGGACATGTTTACTTCTCTCCCTTTTTTCCCTTATTTTCAATATGCTTATCTTTAAGCTCCCTATCTTGTGTTGTTGTTTTTTTAATGATAAAGGGAGGATAAAAGGATCCAGCTAGCTTTTATGAATAAAGAATATATATATATATATTGAAAGAGTCGATCAGAAAGATAAAAGGATGAATAATAACAATTTCAATAAAAAACAAACACTAAAAAAAGAGTAAGGAATATTTTTGATTTTGTTTCAAATTCTTCCAAAATAGCTTTTTTTAATTACATAAAACAGACGACTAATTGAAATTTTGAAAACCAGCATAAACAACATAAGTGAAGGAAGATAGTTTGTTAAAGAAAATCCAAGCATTTCTCTCCTTCCAATATATTTTTCCTTGCATGGCCAATGTTTTGCCTTCCTATATTCTTATTAGCTAATATGCAAGGTGCTTCTTTTCCTCATGAGTATTGTTCTTAAACTTTTTAAACTTTATTCAGTTCTAATAAAATCTATATCCATATTGATGCTTTTTTCCATCGCGTGGGAGTGCCAAGAATGTTGGATTAGGTAAAAAAAGGAGATAAAAGAAGGAGAATAATAATAATAAGATGGGCCTACATATCTTTATATTCAATAACTTTCACTATTGTCATAACGCTTGTTCGGAAAAGAAAAAAGTATGGTGTAGTCAAGGTTATGAGGTATTCTACTTTTACTACTAGAGTAAATTAGAATCCTACAAGAAAATTAAAGAATAGAATTCAGAAGTAAAAGCAAGAATAACTTAAAAGATAAAGATCGAGATAAAATAGTTTAATTGATTAGCTAAAAGTGTCCTTTCTTCGTATTACATTCTACTATTTATACAAAAAAAAATGATACGGTAATTGCCCACTCCCAACAGTAATAGCCCACGTCTAGATTCTACCTTTTTTAACAATTTTAATATCGGACAGCAATTGTCCTCCACTAATCACATTGTTATAACAACCAAATTCTATATCTTTGTCTAATCGATAGTCATACTTGATCGGCCTCAAACTTATCATAATTAATCTTCACTTTGCTTGCCAATAATAGTTCACCCTAGCTATCTCTCTTTTAACTCGGCCTGTAATACGATGCCTCATGCGAAGGTACCTTCATGCCAACTTGATTAGTTCCCTATGCGATGTTTGTTGCTTCAACTTATCTAGTACCCTACCTATAACTCTTTGGGTGAGACTGCATGATTTAAAGGTTTTTCAGTCTTGTTTGGCTTAAGACTTGGGATCCCTTTCATGTCACATCCTATAACTACCATATGTATGATAATCCTCAAGTGCTAGGATGTAGTGTAAATAATCTAAGACTCTCTTAGATGCTAAACTAACTCTAATTGAAAACACATAGTTTGTAGACTATTGCCCATTAGTAGGATGTCTAGGTGCTGTGTAATTTAACTAGGCCAAATCCTACAAAGTGAAGAGCCATTGAACAAGCATAGTTATGATGAGCATGAAGAAATACACCTTTAACTTAAAGCATTGAACAATGTTTCAATGATGCATGCTTACTTGTCCCCTAATAATCTATGACATTTGATGAAACTTGACTCAAATAGCAGATTGCTCTCATTAGTTAGTTTCTACAATTTCAATGCATCCACCTGCAAGGGCATGGTGGATTATTAGGCTCCAAATACACACACACACATATATATATATACACATATACAAACGCCCATGCGAGCGTGCGTGTGTGTGTGTGTGTGTGTGTGTGTGTGTATATATATATATATATGTATATATATAGAAGGAGAGAGAGATGGATTTGGCTACACTCGAGTAGATCTCTACTCAAATCCAGTAAAGTCTAGAGTGGATAATGCGGGTCTCATATTAATAATTCAAGCTATTAATTCAATGTGATCTACTACCTCTAAAATAGCTTACACACAAAAAATTATATGATTTGGAGACCTCTGATTTATGCATTAATTAATCAATATATATATATATATATAATTTGATACTATTTAGACTATCCAATTTTTTGGCCATTTGATATATAGGCTAGGAAGCTCCAAATCATATACTTTTTAGTGTATCATATTTTAAATTTAAAAAATCACATCCAATAGCTTAGATCATCAATACGGGATCTCCATCATTCAATATAAATATAATAACCTAGGATCTTACCCAAAATGGCTAGCCGGAAGATATTATTTGGGTTCCTTGATTCTGTATAAGTACCCAAGATATATCCAGCAAATAACCGATGTGGGACTAAACACATGTCTGCACGAGTCCTCACATACTCCTCCTATTCAAGCCCTAACGTTCTCGTCAGGTTAAGAGTTCAAATCCATTCAAATCTAATCACAAGCACCACAATCAGTCCGTGGTCAGCCCCAATGGATCCGTGCTACAGTGTCTCCTAGTCCACACGGGTTATGGGCTAAGTCCGCTCTGCTACCATTTGTAACAACCCAGGATCTCATCCAAAATGGCTAGCCGGAAGGTATTATTTAGGTTTCTTGATCCTATATAAGTATCCAAGATCTATCCAGCAAATAACCGATGTGGAACTAAATACACGACCGCACGGATCCTCACAATAAATCTGACTAAATCTAAGTGGAAATCTACTTGAGTGATAGTGGATCTTTGAGAAGAGAGATTTGGTACATATTTTGGATTCTTAAAAAGAGATGAAACTTGATTGTAGGTAGATACACATGCTTTTTAAAAAAAATGAGATGTAACTTAGGATACGACTTTGATGCAACATGATTAGCATTGCTTTGGTATAAATTACTTTCTAAAAGCAATGAAGCGACAACCAGTGGTGGGACATTTGGTGCCGAGGATAGAATTGATTGGCTCTTATTCTTAATTCATGAGTAGAATTTTCACCACTTTCCTGAGTTTCCTCTAGATTTAGTAGCTAGCCTAGCCGAGGCTTTTGGAACTTGTTCACCTTGCGCACTATTATATTCATGCAAAAGTAAATAACTAGCTAGAAAATACAGACATCATACAATAATATAAACATCACTTTCAAATCTTTATTCTCCATTATCAGCGCCGATTCTGTCCTCTATTATTTTATAAACTATGATGAGAATGCCGAGTTCGAACCTGAAGCCTCTCTCCAAGACATGGTCAAAGGGAAGATCGAGAGAGAGAGGTCTGCCATCCTCTAAAGATTATTTTAGCTTAATGACTCTTAAAGTTCCAAGACTCGTATAAAAAAATTGATGGATGGGGGAGAATGCGTATGACTGATTACTACTGAAGACCAATGAGATTAGGTGTCGCCAATTCTTTAGAGACTTTTTGGCGGCCGCATGCGCATGTTAAGCATATAAGGAGAAATTATTGCTTAAACTCGGTCTACCGGCAGATCAGGCCTATGGGTGCCTGCCAAGTCGAGTAGAGCACAAATCTCGAGACAAAATTGTTCTCTAAAGAAATAAGGAAAAATATAATATAGCAACTCTATCGAGAGCCACCATGCCAAATGCTTGGTCATCCATACATCATGGCAAGAGAGGAGTGAAGAGATTCACACAGAGGTGCTCGTTTGGTTCGCGGGAAGTATTTTTCCTTTTAAGAATATAATTCTTGGAAAACAAATTCCTAGGAAGAGAATGTTTAGGAAAGTATTTTTGGCATGTTTGATTGACCATGAAAAAGTGACAAATTTCCAAAGTGCTTATGTTTGGTTGGCCATCCACTTTTCTAGGAAAGTTATGTATAATTCCTATTATGCCTTTAATAAAAATTAGGTTTTTAATGCCTCTTTAATGCTTCTTTAATGCTGAAGGGACTTTTTGGAAAAAAGTAAAAATGGAGTGATTCCTACCTCATGGGAAAGTAACTTTCCCATGTTTCTCATGGGAAAGACTTTCTTATGAAATGTGGGAATCATATTTCCATAGGAATATAACTTTCCCTTCTTTCTCCTTTGAAAACTCCAACCAAATAAGAAGCATCTCATTACTTTTCCGTTGACCACACTTTCCCTCCTTCTTTTTCCGCGAACCAAACGAGCCCAGAGTAGGCGCAATCACCACACATTGGGCCATTCATGACGTGCCACCTTAGTGCTATGTTCATGGTACTAAGTGAATCGGCAAGTGATATTTCATGGCCATGGCAGTGAAGCAAATCTTTGGTAGTGGATATTGTTATAGTATACTTGAAGTATGATGTAAATATTGATGCGGCTAAAATTAAGATTGACCATCATAAGTTGACATGCGAAGTATGACTCATATTCCTAGATTGATTCGGATAAAAAAAACTAAAAGATAATTTTCTACTTGATTCGGAAATTTGAAGAGTCCAACCCAGCGAGACAAAAACTCCTCAACTATAGAAAGAAGCTCAAGATACCATATATGCATCCTAAATTATTCTATATTATTCTTCTCTCTCTTCTCATCTGATATTTCTTAAGTCTTATTTGACTCAAGTATCAGAGAGTTTCTGGTCGGATCAACTCCAACGACCTTCGAGCTCTTCTTCATTTACTATGTGCAAGTCATCCAGCACATATTAGATATCTGTCCTCTCGTGTGGATCTGTCAGCGGCCTTTCATCTACTAGATTGGATTTTGGTGGTAACAAATGGGAATGTTTGTCAAAGAGAAAGTGCAATGAAGAGCTATGATTTCATAGCATGACATGGCCACCGAAGCATGTAAATGATTTAAAAATAGATCACATAGATGGCTGATTACAATTCTATAACATGTATTGGATTGAATTCATTTATAACGTGTTATACGACAGGAGTATGCAATAGACGATTATATTTTTATCTCTTCAGATATTCAAAATATTTTCAAATGATTTATTAATCTCCGTCATTTAGACGTTTTCTGTTTGAGTAGCTTGCCTTCTCTTTTGAAAGCCTAAAAAAAAAATTGTGCAGGGAATGCACATTTTATATTAAAAGGAAGAAAAATTTCATGGATGATACAATCCTAGTCAATCCATTATCTACAAACATAATTTAGACGTTTGAATTATTTAAGATGCGTCTTCATGAGACTTGTGCCATGCAAACAGCTTCATCAAGGGCTATCAGCATCATAAACTTATATTAGAGATAACACCATTCTTAGCATGTGATATGATGCTTTTGTTTGCGACAAACCGGTTCAATTTCAATGATCATACCGGTAGCTTCTCTAGCACTTTCCTACTTAGTATTAGTCAATTATTATTTTTTATATTTTTATTTAAAATGAAACTTTAGGGCTTTACATTAAGATAGTATCGGATGTACGAGAAGATTCTCCTAATATAACCTTTGAATCATGTAGTAGCTAATCAAAGTTTAAATATGATCAAAGTTTAAACATGAGACATTTCCAAAATTTATCATCATTATGAACATTCAAAATAGAGAAATATTAATTTGCATTTGAATATTTTAAGATATCTGAAAACTTCAAATTTATTGCACGTAATGGAAACACCTGGAGTTGCACATGTAACCCCTGCATCCCTTTGACTCCTTTTTGTTGTAGCAGGGCCCATGCTTGTACCGATAGAGGGATTGACTCCCTGTCTATACCCCCTTCTTAGGAAAGGCACCTGCGTGTGCTCATTGCTAGAATACAAAGTGGTTACTGTAGAATTCAACACATTTGGTGCTTTTTTTTTCTTTAAAATAGAAACACAAAATCCCATACAGAAAACATATTTGATTATCATATTTTTATTTCTATTTTTTTCTTTTATTATTTCTCAAAAAATAAAATTTAAAAAGTTTTACTTTCGTTTTTTTTTAAAAAAGAGGATTTTCATTCTTCGCTTCCCAACCTCTCTTCTTTCGTCCAATCTTGCATTTAGCTCCATCGGCCCAACCCAACTTTTCCTCCAGCTCTGTCGCCTTCACCCAACCACACCGGCTCCCTAGGCCTCGTCGACCATCTCTCCATCCAATACCGAGCTATTCCTAATCTCTAGATACATCACTGGCTCATCTCAACTTCTTTAACTTTTAATGCTCTCTCGACTGCCTCTCCTGCCCGACGTTGAGCTCGATCTTGTCCTTGACCACGTCGCCGGCTCTATCCCCACTCTCTCTCTCCCTCATTGTCGGCTACGTCGCTGACCCTCGTTGTAAAAAATAAAAAAATACGAATCAAGTATTTTTTTTATTATTAAAAATTTGAAAAAAATAGAATTTTTATTGTTAGATTTTTTTTTTAAAAAAAAATGGCAACGATGCCAAACGCGGTTTTAATGTCAAATTTTTTAAATTGTGGGACTGTGAAATCCTAACCTCCCAGCTCATCACTCAATCGCCGCTTTATCCTATGACAGAATCGCCTTGTGTGACATGGAGAACTTCTAGCGTGCATGGAATGGGCAAATGATGGCATTAATCTTGCCTAATTCTTGCATAAAATAGAAGATACAAAGAAGACTCGCAAGGAGAAAAATAACAGTTTCTGCCGAGGAATGAGAGCTTAATTCAGAAGGAATGATCAATAAAGGAGCTGTAATGCAGGATTAGTAGAGATGGATCAGGCCTTGAAAAACAATATTGAAATGGGTTCAAGAGCTTGGTTCGTTGATATACACAGGGGATGTATAGTTGACGGGAGCTAGGCTCTGAAATAAGAATGAAAATGAGTAACTACTATTCCAACTGTTTGGTTGAAGAAAGTCTCATTCCTATTCCGATTTTAGAAGCAAATCAGAATGCTCCAATCCGTCAAAATCCAATCTCAACTCCTATTCCAATTCATTCCAATTCTAATTCTTTTTGCAAACGAAATGCACCAACAGTGTGGTAATGGGCTTGGGAGTATACAAGCAAACGACCCAAATCTGGTCCAGAATCCAAATTCTCAGTAGACACCAAACGGTAAGCCTAACCCAGAAGAGCAAACAAATCAAACGTAAATGGATGTCAGGACCAGCTAATCTGTATCCCTAACTCAGGATTCAAGAGACTCTGAATGGTAAGCGGTCCGTCGTCTTTGGAACAGGAACAATGGTGAGCTTGGTTGCAGAATAATCCGTGTTTTGGGAAGGAAGTATGGCAAGGATAGGATCAAGGCAGTGCAGCAAGCGACACAGAAAGCTTATCTACTCGAGGTGGTAGTCACTAAAAACATTTTTCTCTGCTCTTGGAAATATTAGGCTAGGTAGGATCTTGCTAGAGTTGAAAACTTAGCTGATCATTTTTTTTCTATCAGGCAGAAAAATTACTGATCATTAACAAGAAACTTCTGTCATATCAATCAACACACCTATCTGAAAGCAAAACATACAGGTAATTCTTCCTTGCTGATACAACCACTAATAAGGTGAATGCCAAAGATTAGTAACCGTATCGTAGCACTCCAAGTGACCCTAAGGTGTCTGTTGTTTAGATAGAGCTACAAATTCTATGAAAGAGAAATGTGCCGTATAAGATACCACTAACTTGGAGAGCTAAGTTGGGAAGTCTGTTACACAATGAATATGGCACCGCCAATCAGTTAATAGGTAACAAAGATACAAAAGAAAATGCTAGACTAAGACAGGAAGATATACCTAGATTTCCTGTTTTAAGAGTGATTTTTTGGCACCAGCTGCTGGTAATCAGATGATGCACAGCTATGAACCAAGCACACAAGGTAAAGGGCTTGTTCATGCACCAAAGCAAAAGCTTGAGACACGAGTTCAGCTCAGGAAATCTCAAAATTATGGTAATGGATGCCCTTCCCAGAAACAGATCAAAAAACAGAAATAAAGAAACACCAAAGAGAAACAAAGGACTGGTATTTGCAAACTGAATACATAGGCACATAAAAAAGTGGCACAATGTTGAATATCAAAATAAAGTGTGGGGACTGTGGCTGCAAGTTCATCCCATTTTCTTACCCAAAATAAGATGTTACACCTGATTCCAAAGTATAGGTATAATAACACACAACTACATAAGATATCTTCTGAAAGGCATGAATAGTGTTTTGTATCAAAGAAGACATGAATAGTGTTGCCAACTCTCAGTAACTGAGCTCATTAACATGAACTGATAACAGTGCAAGCTAACTCAAACAACCATGTTATTAGATTGTACAAGATACCAAAGCAAGAATCACCGCACACAGCACAGCTGAAGCAGCTACTCTTCAACGACAACACTGATTTCACCCTTCTCTAGCATGTCATAGAATGTTCTCGTCTTCCTCTGCTCGTTCCAGTGATGCATCTTCCACAGGCTTCCAGCAAAGAGACCCAGTGCAAGGCCTATGCAGATCTCCTTAACCACATTGGGTCCTTTCAAGGTAGCGTGTGCAATTTTATGTGCAGCCATTTCAGCTGGAACCCCACAAGCAGCAAAATCTAATCTGTGAATAAAGCATGAGAAGGGTTGGTACAGCAGATTCATATGAAATGACATTCCTCCAACTTAAAATTAAAAATATTGCCAAAACAAGTTGTTTTGGGAGACAAGGAAAAGTTAGCACGGACACCAATTCAATTCAGATAGCTTTTCATGATTGGATATTACATATCTATCTTCTGCTGTGTGCCAAATCTCATTAATAATGTTCATAAAATATTGAGAACTAAGCTTAGCAGGTTTTGCATAAACAAAACAAGGAGGTCGCTTTTACTGGCCCTTGCCTGCAAGCAGCTGATGCAGGAAAGGAACCAGGAAGCAGCACTTAAAAGAGTATGCCATGCAGTTGAACATCAAATGTTTGACTAAAAAAAAAAAATGTGCATCAGTACATGGCAAACAGCTCAAATCACGTAGTACATAATTATGATGAGCAAGCTCTTAAGTTTGCTCTTCCAATCCCAAACCATGCACTATCATTGGACAGTATCGCATTTTAAAAAATCAAACAGTAAGTCACATTCATACAAAATAGGGACACCTTGTTATATGTGTCTACAAAAGCCATATGGATGGCCTAAACTGGAATACATGGATAGTGCATTCAAAAGTTAACACATACCAGGCTACAAAATAATCCGATAAACCTTATATAATATACACTTAATCATATAACTAAAACCAATCAATGAAAAGGTCCTTCTCATCTTTATACGTATTAATCGGATCGGAGAGAGAAAGATCTACCCCTTCCAAAATTCAGAAAAATGCTACAAAACTCATAGAAAAATCTCATTACGAACCCCTAGAAAAATGGTAGAAAAATCTTGTTAACAACCACGCCAGAAAAATGGTAGAAAAATCCTGTTAGTTTTGTTTTTGTTCCAAGTTCAAAACTGACTGGACTCTTCTTAGCTTAGAAAACATAGAAAAATCCCATTAACATCCCCTTTATTCTATTTTTATTTCAAGCTGGACTTTTCTTAGCTGATTATTTTATGATTTAAAATTTTGAGGGAAAAATTACTTGAACACCCTCTCAACTTAGAGTCATTTTTACTTAGTACCCTTCGAGTCTAAAAAGCTTCAATCTGATCCACAAAATTATTAAGTGGTTCAACATCGTCCCCAGCCCTATCCGGTGCTCAATGTCGTTAACACATCATAAAGGACACTTTTACCATTGCCATTATTTTGTATTTTGGGGGTTTCTTTAATTTCTTTACTATGCCGCCATGCTTCAGCATCATGCTGCACTTCCCGCCGTTGCCCCCTAAACCTCGAGAGCTTGAGGACTGCCAAACCCCTTCGCCGAGCACTTGTCTTAGTCAATGATATTTTAGTCCTGAGATTATCATGTGACCATCATATGATACAATTCCATAAGCTCAAGTAAATGGAGATAGATGATGGGATAACATTGAACCACTTAAGTAACTTCAGGAACCAAATTGGAACTTTTTAAACTCGAGGGGTGCTAAGTGAAAATGACCTTAAGTTGAGGAGGTATTCAAGTATTTTTTTCAATTTGAAATATGAGAAAAATCAAAAAAGGCTCTTAAACTCCTTTCTCCAATCTTATTTTTAAATATATCTAAGTGTCTTAGGCGGCTTCCACAGTGCTAGCAGGTTGCATGTAGGTAGTGGCATGCAGGGGTGTTGTCTTCTACTCTAGGCCCGTGCCATCCTTCTTGACCTACTTCCGCTTCAACAGGGCAGGGCACAAGTTGGCAAACATGCCCATCTCCTTGGTGTGGGAGCCCTCCTTCCTCCATTTTGCAGTGATAAACCAGCATGCTGCATTTGTGGACTTCTAGATCATGATGATGCCCATGGACAGGATGTTGGGAGACGGGGCTCCTGTGGAATTGGACCAACGGAATGTGACGTACCTTGGGGTGCTCTACACCATCTCGAAGGATGAGATGCGCTGGTTTGACGTCTCCGGCCTCAACCCCATCCACACTGTCAACATCTAGGAGGATGGAAGCTGGACTCTAGTTCGGTGGTCCCTCTGGTGCTACCAATAAAGCATGCCTCAACCGGATGGAGTTGGTCTATAACTATGTGGAGATGGTGCTAGTCTACCTCGCAAGCGACGTGGCATCATGAACCGCTGTTGGTGGAAAACCTGGACCTCGATATCATCCACTTGGGCTATATGGGGAGGAAGAACCACTACATCTACCCTAAGGTGGGGACCCCCATGCCCAAGATCCTTGGAGTGGTCAAGTTGGACTTCAGAAAGCCGATTAGGGCACCATTGTGCCACGACGTACTCCAGAGATCTTAGGCATGAGGTTCCCATCTTGAAGTAGGCGTAGCATTTCTTTCTCCCTATATAGCTCAAGTAGATGATGCTGGAGTCCAGGTTCCCCGCTGACTGGGATTCACGATGCTACGTCACTTGTAAGGCCGACCGGCACCATCTACACATAGCTGTAGAGTAGCTCCCTTCAGTCGAGGGTGTGCTCCATTGACAGCACTTTGGGGGCCACCGAGAGTAGGTATGACTTATGTATTCCTCCCAATCATTGACATCGTGGATGGCATTAAGGCCAGAGACCGTGAACTAGCACATCTCAGCCTTCGAGGTGGTGTAGTGGAGGAGCACCCCAAGGTGCATCACCTTCCCCTGGTCTGATCTCGTGGGGCCTCACAACCTAGCACCATGTCCATGGCTTCTTCATGATCTACAGGTTAGGGAACACTGCGTGCCACTCCGTTAGCATAAAGTGAAGAAGGGCTCCCATACCAAGAAGATGGGTATGTTCGCTGATTTGCTACCCAGCCAGTCAAAGCGGTAGTAGGTCAAGAAGTGCAGCAAGGGCCCTAGCAGAAACTTGCACCCTGCGTGCAACCCTGCTAGCTCCATGGAAGCCACCAAAGATGCTTGGGTATATTTAGATAGGGGTGGAGAAAGGAGTTTAAGAGCCTCTTTTGGTTTTTCTCTTGCTTCAAAATTTTAAATGGTAAAATAATCACCTAAGAAGAGTCCAATTAGTTTTGAACCTGAAGCAAAAACAGAATAAAGAGGTTGTTAATGGGATTTTTCTATGTTTTTTAAGCTAAGAAGAGTCTGGTCAATTTCGAACTTGAAACAAAAACAAAACTAATGGTATTTTCTATAATTTTTCTAGGGGAGGTTGTTAACAGGGTTTTTCGATGATTTTTCTAGGGGTTCTTAATAGGATTTTTCTATGAATTTCTATCATTCTTCTTGAGTTTTAGAGAGGGTAGAGCCTTCTCTGTCCTGTCCGTTTAATAGGTATAAAGATGCCTGCTTGTTTATTGATAATAAACCATATATCCATTCCATCATGTTCTCCTATTTATGCCATTCTAAATCTACTAAAGCAATCAATAGCATGGGTTTTTGTTCCATTAGGCAAAATGTTTTTATTTCTTTCTCAGCTGAATTCTTCTCTAACATCCTCATAAAGCTATGCAATCTCATTGTGGTCTCAGAATATATTAAAACTTGAAGTTACCTCTTTGTTAGAAATGAATATGTGAGCTATAAACTTTTGAAGCAATCATATTATTAGTCTTCTCTTATCTAAAGTCCCAGTAAGTTATTCCAGGAAGCCACAACATTGTGGTCTAGATAGGCAAACATCTAGGCTCCTTCTATGTACTCAAAATCTAACGTGATGATGACATTATTGGCCTCCGAATCATCCTTATCTCAGAAAGATTGTCAGTCCCTGAAACTATCTTTTATTCAAAATCAAACTCAGAGGTTTCAGATATACACCATTAACGATATGCCAAACATGCATATGCTTTATATAAAACACTTCGAGCAGACCAAAATAAAAAATATCGGCTTGATCCCCTATCATAAAGACAGGTCACTTTCCAACTCTATCTCATCCCATTTTTTTTCTTACTGAAACTTCATCAGCATCTTAGCTCAAAAAGATGAAGAGCCGATCATTAAATACTCTTTTATACATCTCATCTCTAAAACAGAGAAAATGGAACAACCCCATTTCAGATCCCCAACCCAAAGAACCAAAACTATGAGAAAAGGAAGGAGACGGCTGAAAAATTACAAAGAAAAAAGATGTTGATTCAGGACAAGATTTGGAGATTAGCACATCCAATCAGAATCCTTCCCACAAGAAAACAAGAGGAAAACAAAATGTTGATCGATTAAACAGAAATCTAAGTGCCGAACAAATTGGGAACCTAATAGAGCGGGCGCTCTAATTATGAAAAGAAATAGAGAAATATTTAGGAGAAAAAAGTGCTCACCAGAGACTCGGGAAGGAGCGGGGAAGAACACGATGCCCTTCGCCTCTACGCAGCCGAGGAAGGTACGAGTGGGAGACGCAGAGCCATCTATTGGTCAATACAAGATCATCAAAAGACCTCGAAAGATCGCAGAATTACAGAAAGATCGCGGTATCATGAACATATCTCTGCCGTCCAATTAGACTAAAATCGACGGTTTTTAGATAGAATATTTCCCAAGATCCGATGGTAACATCGCATCACAACCGTTGAATAAAACAGCACATTAAGCCTAATCGGCCCAAATGGAATGGCCAGCCTTTGGATTCTGGGCCTATCTATGGGTGGTCATCTCAACGTCACCTCGGATTAACGCAAAGCTGACCCGGTCCAATTAGTTTGGGCCGCAGTTTAAATTGGACGCGAGTTGAGGTCATTTTCGATAATCCAATGACTTAACGAACCACATCCCACTAATCGAGACCACTTCCTCCACGTCACTTGTACCGCTGTTATTTTGTCCTTCGCCTTCCTCACCGACCTTTATCACGCAAAGCATGTCTCTTCCATTCTCTAAGGACTTGGAGAGGCTCCATTCCTATGAGAAGCTACGATGGAGAGGCTGAGGAGTTTCTCCATCAAGCCCACGAGGCTCTTGGTTTTCTCATTCACCGTCCCCTCCTCCCTCCTCTTTTGCTTCCTTTTCTCCTTCTGGGTCCTCAACACCACCCCCTCTGGCTCGACGGAGTCTCATCTCCGGCTCAGTGGAGGCCCCGGAACCATAAAAGATGAGGCCTTTGCTGGTTCCGGCGTCACTCTCTTTGTTAATGGGTCTAAAGATCGTATTTGGGGAGCAAGCATCTTGGGGGAAGCTGGCAATTTCTCTGTGGAAGCTCTGGATTTAGACAAGAAAGGAAAAAATGGAATTTTGGTGGATGTTCAAGTGGGAGAATCTGGTGGTTCTCCTGGGGAAGCACTAGATTCAATTAATAACGGGGAAGTTGCCATTTTTAATGATGCCCATTTGAAAGGGATTATTAATTCCTCTGACGAAGCTTTAGATTCAGTTAACGAGAGGAAGAACAGCGATCTGGCTGTCTCCGACCCAAGGGAAAGCTCTGATTTGTCTCAGGAAGGTCTAGGTTCGAGTACTCCGGGGGCTGATGGGAAAAGCGCCGAGTTTGATGCTCATAAGGTGAGAAATGAGAACTTTTTGGCTGACAATTTGATCAGAGATGCGAACTCTTATAATGCCAATGGGAAAAATATATCTTCAGTTGTGGAGAAAATTGAGGGTAAGCGTGCAAACACATGTGATGTTTCTCATGGAAGATGGGTTTTTGATGAGAGCTATCCTCTATATACAAGCAACTCTTGCCCCTTTATAGATGAAGGATTTAACTGTGAGGCTAATGGGAGAATGGATAAAGACTACATGAAGTGGAGGTGGCAGCCATATAATTGCAACATCTCAAGGTACTTAGTCTCCCTTCTTCTTGTTCCTCTTGCCTTTCCAAACTTTAGCTTCTAAAATTTGATCCGTATAATTAGTACTTGATTGGATTGGGATATGGGGTTGTTGGATTATGTTTAGGTTGGACCCTATAAAAATGCTGGAGTTGATTAGAGGAAAGAGACTGGTATTTGTGGGGGATTCTATTAACAGGAACCAGTGGGAATCCATGCTTTGTTTGTTACAAGGTGCTGTCTCAGATCCTAGGCGAGTTTATGAAGCTCGTGGGCGGAGGATCACGAAAAACAAGGGAATTTATAATTTCAAATTTCCGGTAATACCGATAAAACAAGTCTTTTAGTTCAATTAAGCTTTTGCATATCCCTGATTTTTGAGAAGGTTGCTGCAGGACTACCAATGCAGTGTTGAGTACTATGCAACTCATTTCTTGGTTCGTGAGAGTAAGGCAAGAGTACAACAGAGGCGGATGAAAACTCTACGAATTGATGCCATTGACAGGAGTTCGTTGAGATGGAGAGGAGCTGATATCCTTGTATTTAATACTGCTCATTGGTGGTCACACTACAAAACAAAAGCTGGGTGAGTGCATTTTTTGAGCTATTATGCAGAATGTATCCAATGTAAACATGCTCTCTCTATTATTTTTTTATGCTTGTTGAAGGTCTGAAGTTTTGATTTAATAAAATGAATAAAATGAAAAATATAATTCTCTGACAATGGATTAGAGATTTCACCAAAGAACACCAAAATGCATTGCTTGAATATTTATTTTTTTTCCTGATTAGTAATCAGCTTCTTCTAGTAAAATTCACTCGATGGCTTAAGTTTGGAAGCGATATACTGCAGATCATTCTTAACTGGTGTCAGTACAGTAACACTATTCTATTAGAATTCTATTACTTTGGTTACAAAATCTTTGAGTGTCATAACCAAATCTCAGATTAGGGTGGGTTTGACTATGGATCCTTCTTCAGCTTTCGTTCTTACTGAAGGATTAATTGGAATGCACTAACATATTGGCACATTCAAAATCAGTGTTCATTTAGACCTGATTCTCAGTTTTTACTTTCCCTGATTCTGCTTGTCAACCTTTGCCCCTCCACCTTTTCCAATCCTTGTTTGCTTGGTGTTATGTGTGCATACTATGATGCATAAGATTTCTTTCATGAGATTTAGGGCTTGCATACTGTTTACATGTGCTTAAAGCTTAGTTGGAGTTTGATATAGTAGGATATTTTTTCTGTGTTTTGAGTAGAATTGGGCCCTTAGCTCAGTTATCTCCTATGGCGACCTGTTGGGAAAGCAATGTAGTTGTTCGGAGAAAACTTTTGATGGCTTTACATGTTGGAGAACTGCAACCATCAAATTAACAATTCTGAGAATCATGTATGAATTCTAACTTTTGTGAGGTGGAATCCTTGAAGTCTGACATTTGTGTTTTCTCTGAGATGACATTTTGTTTTTCTGTATAAGGTAATATATAAAAATATGGAAAAAGGATCCAAAATCGATTTACCCTAATTTACTTAGATCTTTTATTCTGTAAGTATGAATAAGAGGAAGTGTGAAAAGATGTATGTTAATGACACAACATAATGCGAACATATAAGTTGGCAGCCTTTTATATCTGTTGTTTTCTGAAGCACCGAAGACATCTATCAACTTCTTTTATTTCCTCAACAGAATAAGTTACTACCAGGAAGGAGACCTGGTTCATCCCCACCTTGATGTGTCTACCGCTTTCAGAAAAGCTTTGACGACTTGGGCATCCTGGGTTGACCAACATGCTGCTCCAGGGAAAACTCAAGTTTTCTTCAGAAGTTCAGCACCGTCACATTTCAGGTTAGCTGTTTCCATTTCTCAAGGCTAAAAACATCCAATTCAGAAGGAAAGTTAGGGTCTTTTGCTCATGATGCTTTCGCTGCATTTCTTTGTTTCAACAGTGGTGGTGAATGGAATTCTGGGGGACACTGCAAAGAGAGCACCCAGCCCCTAAATGACACTTCTGGCCGACAAATTACTGAAAAGAACATGATCTTGGAGCAGGTTGTAAAGCAAATGAAAACCCCAGTAACTATCCTGAACATAACTAACTTATCTGGACTTCGAATAGATGGTCACCCATCTATATATGGGAGAAAACCTGAGAGAGGACCCCCAACAAGCATTCAGGACTGCAGCCATTGGTGCCTTCCTGGAGTTCCAGATGCATGGAATGAGCTGCTATATTTTCATCTACTATCTAGACGAGTACCAGTTTCTACAGGTTAGTAATGATAGTCTAGTGACATTCAATTCCTCCTATGCCTTGAATTGTTCATGATTTTTTTTTAAAGCTCCCTACTTTATACAACAAGTGCCTGTAATACTTGCTTATGTATTGATTGGAATAATTAGCATGTGATGGTGAAACTTATGGAAGAAAGAGGAGCAAGAATATTTGGGGTCAGACTGCTGTTTTGTATATCCTTTCTGCTGTATTTCATGTAGAATATTAAGTTAATCAAATTATTTTCTAATTTATGATAGTTGTAATCCCAATATTGTTTGTTCAGTGATTGACATTAGCCCACTTATTTATGATTCCTAATATAGCATGCTTAACTTCCTTTTGTCGATTGGCTTAGGGCTCCCTTACATATGTTCAAGACCCTATGCGAGAGAGAACAGTTGGTAGCACCTAACTAGTTGCTGGATTGGTATACATGGCTGTGCAAGATAAGGCTCAGAATGACTCAGAAAATTCATTACGATTAGATAAAAAGAACAGAGATTTGCTTTTTAGGTCAGGTTGGAGTGGTTCTTTCACAGAACTCTAGGCTCTTGAACATGCTGTTCCAATAGTCAAATCCAAGGCTAAAATAGTTATTCTGCCATTCGGAAGAATTGAATTCAACCCAATAGGATACTTTGTAAGAGATTCTGCACCTAAATTCTAAATTACAATTATTTCACTCGAGTTTACAGAAAATTGTTAAGCCTTCAGCTTGTTATCTAAGGTGGTACAAAAGGCTGTGGACGCAGTGAGAATTGAAGCAAGCTTCCGGAAACTGAAGGCAAATGGCAACCTTCTGATTTTGTTATTATGTGAGGATCTTGTTGGATATTTCTATAAAAATAATTTATAATAATAAGACTCGTTGGTTCATCTAGCCTGTATCTTCTACTAAATTTTCAGCCTAAATCCCAGCCAAGAAGAAAACAAAATCCATCGAGATCATTTTCCCTTCCGGCAAGATTCGAGCTAGCGTGGGTGTTGGGCCTTTTTTTTCCTTCCTGCAGGTTAGAGGAGTGTTGGACTGGTATGGGCCATTTTCAAATGGGCTTTCTAGTCCACGAATCTAAGAGAAAGTTCAGTCCAAATCTTGTTACATTATCCGAACATGCACCAAGAAGACTCTTCTTATTGGATCTGTTCGAAGGCACGGACGGCCCGCCCGGACTGCCTGAAGCATGTTCGATGGACTTAATCCTGAGTTTTAAGCCGAACGGGCTGGGCCAGGCTTAAATATGAGCGTGCCTGTTAAAACAAGTCGGGCTCAAATTTAGCTATGCCCGACTCGAGCCCGATCCAGCTTAAATCTTATGGAACATAAAGACTATAAAGTGTATAATTGTGTCTTAAGAATCTAGTTTTATGGTGACAATATATATATATATATATATATATATATATATATATATATATATTAATAATTATCTTCTATGCACCAACAATCCTCATGAATAACCATAAACGCATATTCATGAATCTTACCAATCCTTTTTAAATATATAATTTTTTGCAAATAAAAAAAAAAAACTCCTAAGACATGGTTCGCATATACATATAATCCACAATAATTTAAAAAATTGGACATAAGATAAAAGCCTTCTCATAAATTATATATTTATCGTACACAAGCTTGCCTCTCTTTTTTTTTCCTGGTGGACCGGGGCTACCTACATAAGGGGACGCCATCCCCAGACATATAACTCCCACTACAGGATTTGCTAAAATTTGATCCCCTCTTGGTTCATCACCCTCCCCAACTGGCCTCCTACAACGTAGTGATCTATCCAATTGTCAAGCAGCACTCGTTCATTTGGATCCTCAAGGCCTGGCTAAATGGTTAGCACCATGATGGAGGTGCAGAGGAAGAGGAGTTGCATCTCAAGGCTTTCGCTTCCAGACACGCAAATGGAGTCGTCAGGGACAAATCTAATCTCCACCAACAAAAGAACAGAGAGAAACAACTGTTAGGGAATTGAAACAACGAAGCCAAACGCCAACCTTAATTCTGATGCAAGTCAAATACGCTGTAAAGTCTAGATCATTCATATAGAGAACTGAGAGGCTTTTAAACAAAAAAGAATCTATAGATATATATATTACATCGGTAGTCTCCCATGGCTGACGAGCTCCGTTGCCACGGCCGTCTCAAAGGAAACCTTCTCCCATCCGTCGCTTTGAGGTCCCGGATCGGACCTCGATCGACCTCTGATGGGAGAAGACAACGAGACCCCTTCTGAGTTGAAGAAGGGGGATGGGTCCGTGTTTCTATTCGAGCCTCACCAATATCTTGGAGTCGACACTGGAAGTCGCGCCTCCGGGTTATCTCCTGTGTCCGTCGCTGAGCCACCCTTCCATCGAAGTCTGATCAGGATGATGTTTCTTGAATTCCTCATGATGGGATTGGAGAAGAAATGAATTGGATTGGAGAAGAGGAAGGCAGAAGTGTTTCTCTGAGAAATTTCGATGGTGATTGGCTTGGTGGAAGGACGGACAAGGTCACTGAGGCTTTTTATAGGGCTTAGCAACCATCAATGAATCCAATTGGAGATTTGGATTTCAAATCTGGAAGATGCACGCAGGAGGATATAAATGGAAAGTTCATGAAAACATTTCCAACATAGTAGAATATATAAAAGGCAGTTCCACTATTACATTCCAAAAATAGTATGAGTTTCATGAACTGAATCTTTCAGATTGATACAGATATCAGATTCATCCAAACCTTCTTAAAGCATTTAAAATAATAGAGAGCGGTGAAGAATCAGTGAATCCGAGGGGGATGCTGAAGGAGATATAGCAGAGACTGGTGAATAATTAGTGAATTTCCGAGCGGAATACAGAATGAGATATGGCGGAGTCTGCTGAATAATGGGTGGAATCCGAGGGGGATACGGGAGGCAAAAGGTAATCATAGCATTCTTAAAACAGTAACAGAAGTTCATGAATCAAATCTTCTATGCCATTTTGGTTAGATTAACAGAATCTAGTACTATATACAGAATTGTTTAGTTTGTTATTGCACTTACAAAATCATCAAACTCGTAGGGTACTCTGAATTGTCCAAATTTATAGGCATGAATCTAATTTTCTATGGTATATTGGTAACAACATATCTAATTTTCCTGTGTTTTGAAAGATGGCCTATGAAAATTTTACAGGCTTGTGCACATTAACAGGAGGAAATCCTTCCAGGCCACACAACCTCCGAACTTCATTTGAAAAGAACGACCAAAAGTAGGGATACTCTGCGAGTTGCTCGAAGTTAGCAAGCTCACTCCGACAACATCATACCAGCCGCAGGCTTGCAAATTCGAAACCCCCAATCACAAATGAAACAGGGAGCAGTGAGACCATTATCGAGACAAGCAAAAACTAGAAATCTTGCTCCTTTGGTTCAGTTTCATGGAATTGTACCATCAAGGGCACCACCATCTTATAATTTGGCTGCCCCCACCCAAAGCACAACAACCCCCCCCCCCCCCCCCCCCCCCCCTCTACAGAAGAAAACAAAGAAAATCTAAATAATCAACAATGCCGATCGTCCGCATGATAGTGGTATCCAACAATAACTCTAATCAAAGAAAAGCAAACATACATCTTTCTTTCATATTTACAATGACAGATGAAGACAATTAACATGAAAATGATTCACAACATTAAGGCAGAGAACATTTAGTTAAAGGGGCATTCGAGCAGATTGAGAAGTTCCAAAGCTGCTTGTAAGGCTGATCGGTACTCTAATTTCAATACAATAGTACAGAAGCTGTTCGAAAAACTGAGAAGACGTATTGCTTCCTACACTAGAAGCTTTGGTAAATGCAAACTTTCTGCAATACAAAGAATAAAGTTCTCCTTAGGTGCATAACAGGGTAAGTCGGTGGCAAACATTCCATCCCAGTAATGGCTACATGCGCATCATGACAAACATGGATTCATTGCACAGATACAACTGGTCTTTACGGATCAGAAGCTGCTAGTGGCTGAAGGGCTTTCAGAGGATTCATGATCACGCCATCAATTAGACCATACTCCTTAGCTTCTTTTGCACTCATGAAAAAGTCCCGGTCAGTATCTTGGTTGATCCTTTCCAAGCTTTGGCCAGTATGATATGCTAGGTACCCATTCAAATTAGCTTTGTGGTGCAGCATCTCATTTGCCTGAAAAGCAGTACAAGAGCGTTCATGAGAATCAAGAGTTGGCCAGATATGAGTAAAATTTTCATTTACTTCGTTAAGAAAGGCAAAAAAAGAAATAAGAATAAAATGCTAAACAACAGATCTTTTTCTCTGTCCAAAGGAAGTAGATGTTTTGTAAACAATTAGAAGCCTACATTGAAGGATAATGCATAAGGCACTTTTATTTTCTTTTTGCTATGCCTAATGATTAAATGATTAATTGAAACAGGAAAGTGAGACCCCAATCAACAGCAGTGTGGGACTTTCTCATGGGGGGATTCTCATCCAACTCTACAAGGAGTCAGCCAAACATGATATACATCATGAAATAGAAACATCTACAAACTTGATTAACAGATACAACATCAAAGTCAGACCTTACCTGGATGTCAATATCAGTCTGTCCACCTTGAGCTCCTCCAAGCGGTTGATGAATCATTATCCTGGAGTTTGGTAAACTATACCGTTTCCCTGGTTTGCAGAAGAAAAGGATGTAATTTTAAGAAACAATATATTCAAGTTATTCGAGAGGCCAGATCTTGGAAAGTGTAGTCATAGTAAAATTCAGAAGAATTACCCTTGGTGCCAGAACTCAGAATAAAAGCACCCATGCTGTTTTCGAAAGGCCAAGCAACATTGACAACAAAAGTCAGTGACTTTAATGTGCATTAGAAATAATCCAGCATCTAAATAGAACGGAAAATATAAACAGACACTGAGGACTATTTGGACCAAGGGATGGAAGAAGAAGCATTATAATTAACAAGAAGCCATGATGAGAAGGGTGCATGTATAAGATCATCACTGACGAACTGAAGCACAGGTGAAAATGAACTGTCATAACTACTTCTCAAGTACATGAAGAGCACATTCAAAGACAGATATTCAAGTCATCCTACAGCAGTGATTGCAAAGTATTTAAATAGAATATATCTCACCGCTCATTTTTTTAATAATAAATTCCAAATGACGAGACAAGTTGTAATTACTAGTCTAATGTATAAAAATAAGTCAAATTCTTGTCTTCCATGCAAAGAGGCTATGGCATCGAGGGTGCATGCCCACTGTCCCCATTTGAACTACAGAACGTGTCCCCTGAATTATTACTACATGTAGTTCTTCCATCATATCTATGAAATGATTTTGTAGTACTCCCACCAATTATTCTCAAAAATTAGCAGCCTTTCGTATCTTTGGTATTAGGAGTGGGAGCAGAATTAGGAATGAGAGAAGGGAGAGCTAATTTTTGCTGTTAGACTATTCAAAGTAGCAAAAACGATGACTGCTTAACTGCAATTTGGAATGGATTCGACGGCATATTTGGTGGCCCTTACTTTCTAAGGTACATGTGCATTTTTTTCCCCCCAAGAATCTGTACTGGAATGCAATGTATAGCACATGTAGAAAATATGAAAAGCATAACCAATATGAAAGTGAATAGACTTTGTACCTATTTTTTTCCTCAAAAAAAATACAACAACCAACAAAATCATCCCATCTAATTGGTGGGTTGCAATATTTTGCCTGGTTTGCATTTTGCAATGAGACTGGAGCAAATGTTACTTCTTGATAATTTGCAATATTTTGCATGGTTGAAATGTAGCTCCAGAAAGTACATGGCATAATAAGCATAAGCAAGATATTTTATAATGGTGCTAAACTGTTAACACATGGTGAAACAAGGGTGAAGCTGAACATGAGAACATTAGGTTGTGTATTAAAAACTTCTACGATATCCAACAATCTCCTCGAATTTTGTCCAGCACTGAAGGCTTTGAGCAATCAGTTACTTCTTCCTTTCCATCCCTCCCAAATGATAGGTGTAGATGGAATGCCCTAAATTTTCCATTTAGCCACACCAAGCCTAATCCCTATCAACCAACTTCACATAGTCATGCAAGAACTAGAAGCCTGTTTGACTTCTACATGTAATGTCCATCATGTGAAAAAACAAGTTGCGTTGAGGGTAAAGAACCTAAGTAGCATGGGAGTGAGCATAAAATCATTGCCCAACAAAAACTACTGAATTTTGAAAAGTTGCATCTAGCGAAACTGACATGACTCGTATTTGACATTATATTCTAGGAAAAAAGTCCACCTGGAATCACATACCCATTCATATGAGCTTATATCCATAAACTTTGCTATGCATCCCCATTTTTATTATCATAAAGCTGTCATTAATTCTCAAATAATCAGTCTCAATCAATAAAACTTTTCTCACCTTCCTATAAGACTCTTCTTTCATACCTAGGTTTCACTGTTGATACATTAATTCTTTTAATATATTATATTCTTTGCTCCTGACAGCATCTAGCGTCACTATGCATATTTCATTTTCTTATTTTGTTCAATCCAAAGGGTAGCAGATAAAGAGAATCATGTTTCCTAATATATACGCCCTCTAAGATCAGCATCGTAAGTCAATGTTTTTTAGCCCATCTTTACTTCATTCGGATCAAGGTCAGATAGTTATGGACTCTTATCATGCTACTTTCAAAACATGCATTAGAAGCATTAAATCACAGTTCACTTTTTTCCCCTCACACTCCCTTTACCTTATTTATATGAAACAATGGAATAACTATCTATACATATCCATTTCATCTTTACAAGACCTGGATATTTAGAATAAGAGAAAAGTATGCACTGGAAAAAATAATCTAAAAAGGCAGAACCAAGAAGGTGAAGGAGAATCTTGAAAAATATCAAGCTATTCTTATAATTAAGAACAGATAGAGGTTGAGTTCCTTCTCACCTATATGTTGGAAAGGCCACTCGCCTAACATTTTTAGAGACCCACAGAGGAACTAACATAGTACCATTTTTATGTTAGAATACTTCGAGCATATAGTTTAGGCAGGGCCATTTATCATCTCAGTCAGGAAAATTGCAGGGCAATGAGGGATAGTATCTTTGTTTCGGGAGTAGAAGGATAAAACCACGATACGTTCCAGTCATGAAAACCAGGAAAAGAGATCCCAAGTATATGACTAACCTTGCTGCTTCAGTTCCACGTTTCATTTTTTGACTTGACTCAGGGAAAAAGAAAAAAAGAGATTGATAAAGCTGCACATGGACTTTGGTTAAGCCTAAACATTAATTAGAAAAATTGTCCCTTTTCTTGAACAAGACTGGATGGTTATGGTCATGGCAATTGAAAGTACAATATTCTTCACATCAATCCTCAGATGTGGTTCACATTGAGTATGATAACAGTACCTACCTTTAACATTCTCAACAATAATCTTCAGCCAATGTTTAGGTTTCAAAACTACTTCTTTAGATGTATACACACTCATGAAATCTCCATGCAATTTTTACAAAAACCTCCTACTTCTACAACCCCTTCCTATCATCTTGCAAAAGCTTTTAAAACTATCAAGGTGATGTCACAACCAACTCACCATCCATCAAGATGGTTTATAAGAAATTGTTCTATGGTCTCTCAGTTCTATCATAAAATATAAATTTTACATTAATTTTTTTCTGGGGTTCTGAAAAGACACAAGACAAAATCAAATAGAAATTTAGTGTAGAGAAATTTAGTCTAGAATGCTACACTACCTACTATTGAAGGCAAAGACAAAAGACAAAGTCAAAGAGAAGAGCAGGGTACAGAGAGGATGTTATTGTGAATGATAATACACAGTTTATGCTATGACATGCAGGTTCCTATACAATGTAATCCGATGGAAAACTTTTTGATGCAGTATGGCGACCAAGTTTAGTGTGTCCCATTTCCTCAACCTTTTACTTCATGAAAATTATAGTAATAATCACAGTACAACAAAATGCACCGACCATTGAATTATATAAAAAAATTACATGCTCACCACTGTAATTGCTTGATTATGCCAGAATAAAGAATTTCAAGAGTCCAAAATATTTCATCACAAATTCCTGTTTCCTTAATCATGGCATGTCACTGTAACCATTTAACCATAACATGATACAAAATTCATGAGCAACTGCATAGACATTCATGAATATGTAAAAATACAAACAAGGTAATAATTAAATAACTGCAAAGTACTTTGTAAAAGAGAAAATTTGGTTGGTAGAACTAGTTCTAAAGACTGATTTAAAAGCAAGCTCACTTTCAGCTGTTTAACCAAATGACAAAAGCTGATAAACTATTAAAAGTCATTACCTAGCTGCAAGTCCAACACAAACAGTGGAGACATCAGGCCTGATGTGCCTCATCGTATCAAAAATTGCCATGCCTAAAGGGAAGCACAAAATCCCACTGCCTCAGTAACAAAAATGCCTGATATATAAGACATACTGAAAAAAGAATAAAGACAGAAGGTATTACCAGCTGTAACTGATCCTCCTGGAGAATTCACATATATGACAATATCCTATCAAAAATATTAGGTGACAAATTAAGCTAGATTCTAAGAATTCACATAAATGACAAATAGCTATAAATTGTAAACTAAGTTAACTATCTTATTTAAAGGAAATAGACTTTCATTAATTGCAACAAAATTCTCATGAATACATATGATTTAGAAAGGGAAGAAGAAATGTTTGATAATCTATAAAACAATGGCCCGTGTGAGAAGAATAAATAGTTCAGAGTTTCACTCTGGTCACTGCATCTTATAATCCCACTTGCATACTTTCATGAAAGCAAAAAAAAATCAGTAGCAGTTTGACAGGACCTAATAACATCCTCATTCAATTTGTTTCTGTCCAGTCAAACATCAGTGTACTTATTATACCTTGAATCATGACAAATGACGACACATGATTTACTTAGAACTATCCATGAATGACAACTAAAAAGCGTGGCTGCCAACCTGGACTATCTGGTTTTGTCGTGTATTGCCAATGCTTCAATGTATTTTTTTAGCTTCACCTCCTTAAAACCTGACATGCATTACCAAGTGAACTGCACCGCACATCCATTCCTTAGGCATTTTCATGTTTATTCTTCTTATTTGAAGAAAGCCAATATGATGAGTCAACATAACAAGGTTATGTAGTGAAATGACACTGCTTCTCATTCTAACAAACTCCAATGTAACTTCATTAATCAAATTTCTTCTGAAGAACCTCCAATGTCAATAATAAGATATTCAGGCAGTCAAAGATCAGAGCACCAGCTTAAGATTCTAATGGCGTACAGGTCCAAAAGTGATGGTTATTTACAGCTCAATCCAAGAAGTTAGATGCATGACAGGAACATGATAAATAGCTTTTTGCATGCTCCTATGCATTAGTGTTTAAAGAGGAAGAAACCAACTGACATATTAGAACCCCTTTTAAGTTTACCATATTCTTTGCCAACTTAAGGTAGTTCTCCATTATCTCAAAGTTGAAATTTCAAATTCAATCATACAATTTCATGGAAAAAACTTTAGTAGTTTATTCATATTACATACTGATGATAGACAGTGATTCATCAAATTACAATAGCTCGGTCATCATCACAGCCATCAATTTAGAATTATAGTCATTTATTATGATTTTTTACACTATATTGTGGTTGAGAATGATGTGACCAACCATAAGATCATACAATCTGAACTCTAGAAGAGTTCTGCATTCAGCTGAAAAATACAGATTCGAAGGATAAAAATCAATAGATAAAAGAATGTAATCCTGTATCCTCAAAAGAAAGCACGGGAGCTGCACCGATGAGCAACGATCCAACTCAGATCCATTAGGCATGCACAAGCAAGACTTAAGACAGATCTGATAGGAACAGAAGGGCAGCATAATAGAACAAGACCAAATAGAAGACGGATGTTATGTGAAAGCATCTAAACAAGTTTTTATCAACAATAGTAGCAAAGATGAATAAGTCTGAAAATAATTTAGTTGGGATAACACTTGTTCATGGTTACAGTTATTCTCAACTAGTTAGATAATACGCCTTTATAGATTGAAGCTTAATGATTGGACATGCAAGCTCCTCATTTTTCTAAGACTACCTATCCAACCTCTACTAAGAAAAAAAAAATGATGCCAACTGTTCATATTTAGTTTTAAGCATGGGCAAAAGCTGTTATACTTCTTCTGTTCGTTTATAATGTATTCATTTGCTTCCATCTCAGCATTATCTTGTGTATGCAATCATAAATAAATTTACATAATTCAGATCCACGAAAACTTTTTTCTATAATACTATATGGGTGCAAGACCTTGGTAAATTTTATGGGCATGAAATGACAATGAAGTTATTCTCTCATCTAAAATCTTTTACATCATTGAATGAAATGAAAGATGAAAACATGTTCAATAATTTGCAGAGTGGCTGAAAATATATGCTTCAACAAGCAAGCAAGACTAAAAGAAAATTTTTATCAGGCAATAACAAGGTTGACAAATTTCACATGGGTCAAAGCATTATCTAGTAGAGATTGTCGAATAAGTAACACGGGCATCCCAAAAATGAGAACATTAAGGCACTTTATTTTAGGAACAGTAGAATTTCAAATGATTAAAATAAAGGAAGATTTATATTGACTGAATGTAGAGTTGTGGAGATGTAATTAAAAATTTAAAATGATAATAGCCATTTACAGTGGGGACTAAGGGTGACCCGAGAAGGAGAGTAGCTCATGAAAGGATAACAGCCAAAGGCAACCTAGAGGTCATGAAAATGAACCTGAAAAAGAGTTACTTGGGATGGCATGGCTGGTTTCTTTCCGATTTCTGAAAAGTGTTTGAAAACACCCTAGCAACTAACTCAACAAGCACTAAGTAATACCAGATTTAACTTAAAAAAGTAATAAAAGTAGACAAAGAACCGACAGTAATTAAATCATAAGAACATGCCTTGAGCATTTCATCACATTTTTTATTAATTATTTCTATAAACTCAAAACAGAACAACCCATGAAAGCTCTTTCTGGCAACAAGTACTGCAATTAAAAATCTATAAACCTCAAGAAGTATCAGGTTCCAAAGTAGTAGGCTACTCTATTCATCTAGTATGTGCCCTGTAGGCCCTCCAGCTAAAGGAGACATTTTCCTTATGTAGAAGAACCATGCAACCAGAGTCAATACTACCTCTGTTCACCACAGAAGAAAGAATCCAGAAATGAAAAGAACGGGTGAAAACCAAGGAGATTATGCTATGCTATTAATTCGCAGCAACCAAACAAAACCTAAGATGAAGTTACTAATAATCATAAGAGAAACAGCAAACAAGACTAAGCAGAGACCTTGGTAGGATCAACAGCATCCAGGTAGAGAAGCTGCGCCACAATAATGTTCGCCATGTCATCATCCACAGGTCCACCACAACGTATAATCCTCTACAAAAGACCAAATCTTTACTCTCTCATCATTCAAGAAAAAAAAATAAAACCAATCCCTAGTGTCCAAAAAACATTAATCCATACATGCTGGAAGAGCTGGCTGATAACGCTCTGGAACCGCTCCTGCACCATGGGCGGCGGCCCCTGCCCTCCTTGGGCCTCCACTGGAAAGTAGGGAGACGACGGCACTACCAAATCATCCCTGAATCACCACCAAAAACACTAAAAAGAATGGAATCCTTGCACAAAACCAAGAAGCAATCAAGAGAGAGGAAATGGGGACGGGCAAAGAGAGAAAGAGAGAAACAGTAGCTTATACCTAATAGACCAAACCCCTTTCCTGTGAGATCGATCCGGCGCCCAGGAGCCGCTCGAGTAGACGGCCTTAGGAGAGCTCCAGGTGCCGACGAGCCTCCTAAACTTCCTGCAAGGAGAGAGAGCAAGCATCGAGACGAAACCGTGCAAAAGAGAAGGAAAGAGAGAGGGAGGAGAGAAGAGAGGAGGAAAGAGTACTTGGAAGAAGCAAAAGAAGAGGAGAGAAGGCGGATTCGGGAGGGGAGGTGGAGGGTTTGCGGAGGGTTTCTGGCGAGGGTTTTGAGGGGGGAAGCAGCGGGCGCCGCGACGCAGGAGGAATTCGCCATGGCCATCTCCTTGCTTCTTTTCTTCGGGTCTCGAGTTCGCTTATCTTATCCGATGAGAAGACGAGACGCGGCGGAGAGCTACGACCCCGCGCTTTGGCTCTTTGCCTTCGCCGGAAAGATCTCGGTGAAGGAAGGAGATTTTTTTTTTCAGCAAAAAAAAAAAAGGAAGAAGGAAGGAGATTTCTTTATTTTATTTTTTATTTATTTTATTTTATTATTTTATTATTTTTTTATTTTTTTTAGTACACCGGCAGCCTCGTGCCATCTGAGTCAAAAGACAGATGTGGAGAAACAGATAAAAAACAGTCCAGAAAACCTCTCTAGAATGGTGAGCAACAAAAGTGGCGATGTAGTCAACATCTCTATTCGCCTCTCGAAACACATAAAAGACATCATACTTCCTCAGCAGCCTCCAAATGTCATCTAGAACGGATGGTTGGACATCTCCGGCTCTTTCTGTGAAATTCGCTCAATCACCTTTGCTAAGTCCTCCTCCAGGATGATGCTCTTAGCCTCGAGTACCCGGCTCTAGATGTCATTGGTTTGTAGTTAAGAGCCGTTTGATCTATGTACCCTGCAACATCTCCCGTTACCCGGCTCTAGATGTCATTGGTTTGTAGTTAAGAGCCGTTTGATCTACGCACCCTGCAACATCTCCGGTTCCTTGAGATTATGTTAAGCTCTTAACACCGTTGCCAGGCCTGGTTAATTTCTTTTCTTAGCACGTTGGTAACATGTTATTAACACGTAGACACCATGGAGACTGCTGTTGATTCAATGATTTTACTTATGGGAAATGCATTTAGCTGAATTTTTCTCAATGAATAGTATATACCATGATAGTATGACAAAGAAGTTAATCATTCTCTGTCACGCCCCGAACCCGGGGGCCGGGGCGCGAGCAGACGCCGCGCACCTGCAGGGCGGACCCCGCAGGCACGCAAGGCAGATAAATCAGATCAACTATTAATAACTAATTAAAAATAAATTCCAGTTTTCAGATCAAATGTCCATATATACATAAGTCAAAAGAGAAAGTCAATATCCACTAGCTAACTACATCATGATCACTCCATCCCGTAATCCCCATAATCATATATCATCACCTGCAAAAATGTAAATAGTAGGAGTGAGCTAACAGCTCAGTAGGCAACATCATGCAATAAAGTAATCATATAACATGTCATGATGCATATGAAAAGCAACTAAAACTCATAAATCCAAAAATCCACACGACAATACGTAAACCCGATCCGAGACTCAAAATAACTCCACCGCATGACTACGGCCACATCACCCAGTGGCATGGTTACACCGAAGTGCCAATACAACTCTCCGAAGAGCCGCTCCACTGAGCCAACGCACCACTGTGCCGCACCCCCTGGTGCCAAAATCACGCTCCACTGAGCCGCTCCGAAGAGCAAAACGCACCCCTGTGCCGCCACTATTCTATCACCGGTGGTCGCGGTGTCGGAACTAGTTCCTCAGTACAAGTCGACAAGGCCAACGTATCATCCCATTGGCGGGGCCTAGACTATAGTCACGCGGATTTTAAAAATCAATAAATCAACTTTCCAAATTAAAGTCATAATCATACTCCCATCAGTAAAGCATATAACAATTTATGAAATTTAAATATTTAATTTTAAATCTAACACATAATGCCAATAATAAAACATAACATCAACATATGCAAGATACATGTTAAAATTCTACTTTAAAGCAATAGGTCACCTACCTGGGTTCGCTTAAAAATCCCTGTCACAGATATCACGAACCCCTGATTAAACATAAATATTAATTATTTAATTAATTTAGAAACATAATTTAAACTAATTCCAATCCCTTAAATTCCTAAGTTCAAAGATCCAAGAATAAATAGACTAAATCCCAAAAATCAGAATCCTTTAACCCAAAACCAATTGTGGCCCAACACAGATTAGGCCCAACTGAACCAAACCAGATTATAGGTCCAGATCAGATCTCGGGCCCAAACCAACCCAGCCCACAGATCCAATCAGGCCCAACTCAGCCCAAAAACAGTTCCCTAGCCCAACCCAAACCAGGTCTGATCAGACCATAACAAAACCCATTCATGAAATAGGTGGAACCGGTTCACAATATAAACCCGGTTCAAGATCTGGTTCCCAAATAAAGCACGGATTTCAAAGCGAGGAAAAACACCCAGGCCGAATAAAGAAGAAGAAGAAGAAGAGAAGAAGAAAGAAGGAAGAGAAGAAGAAGAAGAAGAAGAAGAAGAAGAGGGAAAGGAAGAAGGGGGGGGTGGCTGGTGGCTCCGGTCGGCCCTCGGCGGCCGACCGTGGCCCTCGGCGGCGGCGCTCGGCCCGCCGCTGTCGGCCATCCCACTGTCACAAGCCGAGCGGAGGAAGAAGAAGAGAAGAAGGAGAGGAAGAAAGGGAGGAAAGAGAGGGAGACCGGGGCTGGAAGCCCGGCCCCCGTTCACCCACCTCCGGCCGAACTCGTTTCGGCCGGATTGACCCCGGCCGGCCACCGTCGGCCGGCCAACTTCACAAAAAAAAATCTTCAGAAACAGGGGAAGATAAAACCGGTTGATATCCCTCATTTTCCCCCTTAAATCCATAAAAAGTGATAACAAAAAAAAAATATCTTCCTCACCTCCGGTCGTCAGCGGATGAATCCCCCGCGGCTCCGGCGGTGACGGGGCTCCGGCGACGGCAGCGGCAGCGGCTCTCAAGGAAGGGGAAAGAGTTAGAGGAGGAAATGTTAGATTTTTTAGAGGAATAGGGAGGGGTTCCTCTGATAGTTCACGAAGGGAGAGAGAGAGAGAGGGAGGGAGAGGGAAGAGGGGGGGCTTGCGGTGATTTCGCTGGCCGTTCGGCCGGCGTGGTCATCGTGGTCACCCCCACGACGACCCAACTAAAGTCGGCATCCCTTGCCGACTTCAGTTTGTTAGGCCCTAGGATGGGCCCAATTCAGGTCTTCACACTCTAACCAACTAAAAAGAAATTTCGTCCTCGAAATTAAAACATACCTCAATCCGAGAACAAGGCAGGAAACTTCTCCCTCATCTCCTCCTCCAGCTCCCAAGTAGCTTCTCTCTCACTGTGATTGCTCCACTGTACCTTTACATAAGGAATCGTGCGCCTCCTCAAAACTTGGTTCTTCCTATCCACTATACAGATAGGCTGCTTAACATAAGAAAGATCTGCTCGGAGTTGCAAAGGTGCCACTTCGATCACATGACTGGGATCAGCAATATACCTCCTCAACATAGAGACATGGAAAACAGAATGAACCCCCGATAAAGCAGGTGGAAGTGCCAGCTTATAAGCAACAGCTCCAACTCTCTCGAGGATCTCGAATGGTCCCACATATCTCGGGCTGAGCTTACCCCGAACTCCAAATCGCATCACCCCTTTAGAAGGGGACACTCTGAGAAAAAACATGGTCTCCGATTTGGAATTCCAGTTCCCGCCTCCTAATATCAGCATAACTCTTCTGTCTGCTTTGAGCTGTCCGGAGGCGTTCCCTGATCAGCTGGATCTTCTCTACTGTTTGTTGCACAATCTCGGGGCCCATAATTTTTCTTTCACCAACATCATCCCAACAGATAGGTGATCTACACTTTCTTCCATATAGAGCCTCATAAGGTGCCATTTGAATACTTGCCTGGTAACTGTTATTATATGCAAACTCAACCAAAGGCAAGTGACAGTCCCAAGAACCTTTCATATTCATTACACAAGCTCTTAGCGTATCTTCCAAGGTCTGAATGGTTCTTTCTGATTGGCCATCAGTCTGAGGGTGGAAAGCTGTGCTGAAGCTCAGAGTGGTCCCCAAAGCTTTGTGCAGACTACCCCAAAAGTGAGATACAAACCGCGAGTCCCTATCGGAAACAATGGATACGGGTACTCCATGCAACCTTACTATTTGTTCAATGTAAAACTCTGCAAATTTTTTCCAAGGTCATTCCTACTTTCGCTGTGCAACTCTGATCAATATTCTCCAAAATTTCTTAATGATCCCATATCATCAACATTTTTTTTTTATATATATATAATATCCAAGCAAAATTTTATCCTTGCTTCCCAAGTATACTAGGTCATGATTAACCCTTGAGATAGTTGCCGTATTTGTACCATCACATTATCAAGTAATCATTCTAGATCCAAATTTGAACTAAGCCAATTCTAGTTTTCCTTGGCAATTCCATTATACAAGTTGATATTTATTCTGAGCTTTGATAATTAAAAGATTCTAGATTAACTTACTCAGGAGCTTACTCAATCATCCCGAATCTTTTCTTTTAGGCTAAACTTATTTGGGCCTCTAATGAAATCCCACTTGCATTTCTCATATGGTGATACAAAATCCACAATCAACTCCCAGCCTTGATTAATAAATATTTAACTCACACAAATCTAATAATCTGGTTCAAAGATTTATAAGAAATTCCTCCAAGATATAAGCTCTATGATTTTACATTGAGATCAATTTCTTAAATAAGTAAAATATTTTTTATTTGCAATACTGCAAATATTTCGGAATCTTGTAAACTACTAGACTTAGAGAATCTATTCAAAACACCACAAACTCATTAACTATTTCATCCCTTTAGTAATAGTTCCCATTTTTTTTTAAATATATATATTGCAGATAAAAGAATCTACTAATAACTCAATGATATCCATATTGATCAAAATCAAAAACACTATACTTTACAACGAAATTTTTCATTAACAAGAAAAACCATCAAGAACTTTTCCAAATCAAAGAGGACCTATTTTCGACCAACCCAAAAATATTTTAATACTCTAATATTCTCAAGACGTACTAATTGACTTCCCATCAAAATACCAATCTTAATTGTAAAACGAAAAGATATAAAATTTCAAGTCCCAAGTAGAGCCAAAGAAGAACTCTTGAGTCTCATCCTTAAATATATTTTACTTATATATAACAATTTCATGTTTGATCCGACTACATATTTTAACCTCGAAGAATATCATAAAATCTCTCCTAGTTCAAGCATTAGACAACTTCCTATGAACGAAACTTAACTTGCCACCAAATAATTAACTTCAAACTAGAAGTAATATCCACAATACCTGATATCAAGTTGAACTTCCAAAATAATTACATTGCACGATAATATTCCATGATTAACATTCCTTCACTTAATTTAGTCAAAATCTAATTAATCATAACTTGAAATACAAATTGTTCTACCAAGAATACTCTCGGAATAGCTTATTCACACTTCGGTTACGACCATAATTAGGTTGCATTCTAATTTTAGCACTTCAAAATTATGATAAAATAACTCAAATTTATCAATAACAAAAGCAAATAAATGCCTTCGTCTAATGGCCTAATGTCTACCCATCTCTCAAACTTTCCGATGAATCCAAAAGATCCTAAAACTTAAGCTCCATTTGACTATTTCAAACACAATCCCTAGGAATCTGAAACCTGAGCTCTGATACCAATAAATCTGTCACGCCCCGAACCCGGGGGCCCGGGGCGCGAGCAGACGCCGCGCACCTGCAGGGCGGACCCCGCAGGCACGCAAGGCAGATAAATCAGATCAACTATTAATAACTAATTAAAAATAAATTCCAGTTTTCAGATCAAATGTCCATATATACATAAGTCAAAAGAGAAAGTCAATATCCACTAGCTAACTACATCATGATCACTCCATCCCGTAATCCCCATAATCATATATCATCACCTGCAAAAATGTAAATAGTAGGAGTGAGCTAACAGCTCAGTAGGCAACATCATGCAATAAAGTAATCATATAACATGTCATGATGCATATGAAAAGCAACTAAAACTCATAAATCCAAAAATCCACACGACAATACGTAAACCCGATCCGAGACTCAAAATAACTCCACCGCATGACTACGGCCACATCACCCAGTGGCATGGTTACACCGAAGTGCCAATACAACTCTCCGAAGAGCCGCTCCACTGAGCCAACGCACCACTGTGCCGCACCCCCTGGTGCCAAAATCACGCTCCACTGAGCCGCTCCGAAGAGCAAAACGCACCCCTGTGCCGCCACTATTCTATCACCGGTGGTCGCGGTGTCGGAACTAGTTCCTCAGTACAAGTCGACAAGGCCAACGTATCATCCCATTGGCGGGGCCTAGACTATAGTCACGCGGATTTTAAAAATCAATAAATCAACTTTCCAAATTAAAGTCATAATCATACTCCCATCAGTAAAGCATATAACAATTTATGAAATTTAAATATTTAATTTTAAATCTAACACATAATGCCAATAATAAAACATAACATCAACATATGCAAGATACATGTTAAAATTCTACTTTAAAGCAATAGGTCACCTACCTGGGTTCGCTTAAAAATCCCTGTCACAGATATCACGAACCCCTGATTAAACATAAATATTAATTATTTAATTAATTTAGAAACATAATTTAAACTAATTCCAATCCCTTAAATTCCTAAGTTCAAAGATCCAAGAATAAATAGACTAAATCCCAAAAATCAGAATCCTTTAACCCAAAACCAATTGTGGCCCAACACAGATTAGGCCCAACTGAACCAAACCAGATTATAGGTCCAGATCAGATCTCGGGCCCAAACCAACCCAGCCCACAGATCCAATCAGGCCCAACTCAGCCCAAAAACAGTTCCCTAGCCCAACCCAAACCAGGTCTGATCAGACCATAACAAAACCCATTCATGAAATAGGTGGAACCGGTTCACAATATAAACCCGGTTCAAGATCTGGTTCCCAAATAAAGCACGGATTTCAAAGTGAGGAAAAACACCCAGGCCGAATAAAGAAGAAGAAGAAGAAGAAGAAGAAGAGAAGAAGAAAGAAGGAAGAGAAGAAGAAGAAGAAGAAGAAGAGGGAAAGGAAGAAGGGGGGGGTGGCTGGTGGCTCCGGTCGGCCCTCGGCGGCCGACCGTGGCCCTCGGCGGCGGCGCTCGGCCCGCCGCTTTCGGCCATCCCACTGTCACAAGCCGAGCGGAGGAAGAAGAAGAGAAGAAGGAGAGGAAGAAAGGGAGGAAAGAGAGGGAGACCGGGGCTGGAAGCCCGGCCCCCGTTCACCCACCTCCGGCCGAACTCATTTCGGCCGGATTGACCCCGGCCGGCCACCGTCGGCCAGCCAACTTCACAAAAAAAAATCTTCAGAAACAGGGGAAGATAAAACCGGTTGATATCCCTCATTTTCCCCCTTAAATCCATAAAAAGTGATAACAAAAAAAAAAAATATCTTCCTCACCTCCGGTCGTCAGCGGATGAATCCCCCGCAGCTCCGGCGACGGCAGCGGCAGCGGCTCTCAAGGAAGGGGAAAGAGTTAGAGGAGGAAATGTTAGATTTTTTAGAAGAATAGGGAGGGGTTCCTCTGATAGTTCACGAAGGGAGAGAGAGAGAGAGGGAGGGAGAGGGAAGAGGGGGGGCTTGGTCACCCCCACGACGACCCAACTAAAGTCGGCATCCCTTACCGACTTCAGTTTGTTGGGCCCTAGGATGGGCCCAATTCAGGTCTTCACATTCTCTCCAAGTGAGTTTTAATATTTGGTAGTCGAAAATTCATTATAACACATTAACAAGAATATAATTTCCCCCTCCGTAAACTGATTTTTTAATGGTTGAATATCTTATTTAGTTTATGAGAAAAATCATTTGCCCAATGGTCATTGCAACCCCCACAACTATGAGGACACCCAAATTTTATAGCTACAAGATCGGCGACCCCACTCGTCCCATCTAGTTCACACTTCAGCCTCGGTTCTTCCGTTGCCATCTTTTAAATGATATCTTAGGCGGTGGATGCATCCAGCAATTCATCATGTAATGCCAGACACCCAAACTTGAATCCACAGTGCTGACGATGTCGTGGAAGTTCCCTCTTGGAATAGCTTCCAAGCCACACCATTCCAGACCGAAAGATGTGGAAAATTACAGGGAGTAGAAGAGCTCCTTATACAAGGAAAACACATTCTCCTGACTCGAACTCCTGTTAAATTTGGAAGAAAAACTAAAAGACCTCCAATTAGTTATTAAAACCTTGAAAACATTGACATTTTAAGATTCATTTCACGTTCAACCCTGATTCACCTCATGCACAACATACCATACCATACCATGCAGGTAACCGATATTCAAATCAGAGAGCATACCAAATATCAGTGCACCAAATCAATCTATACCAATCCTGTACAAGTACAGATTGGTCTTGAGAATCTTGATTCATTTTACCTTTCACAGACTCAACAATATGGCATCCATAATTCATACTTCTTCAGAGAGGGTACTAAAGCATCCATTGGCATCATGACCATGATGACATCCCCTCACAAAATAACACCCGTTGACTGCTTGGAAGCCAGAACATTAAGTATTCTCATAGAATATTATCATACAAACCATTGATATGCTACGGGCACTGCAAACGAGCATCCTCTGATGAGGGAACCTAAGGTTTCCCTAAAGCAACGAAGTAAGAACCAGCAGGCCAAATTCTCAACCCTAGCTAGATACACGATAATCACACTACATGTGGGTCAGTAGTAGAGAGCTTTCAAGAAGTTGTCGAAGGGGCTAGCAGGTGGCAGTCTCAGTGCCGGACGTGGTTCCACAGGGATCAAAGCTTGCTGTTCACAACCATAAGCATTTACCTGCATGGGTACCGCGGATATGAATTTCGCTTGCAACAAGGTAATTCAGGTAATTCGGAGGCAGATCATTTTGCTGGCTTACCGTTCGAATTGCCAACTGCTCACCCGTTGGGTAAGCTGGCGCTGGATTGCCTGGTATCAAGTCATGACCGCCAACCAGCCAACTTGAAAGCTTCTTCCTTGTGCCCATGCCAAGGGACTCACACTGACTAGCCATAGCCCCATAGGGGAGGGGAGAGGTTGAGACAGATGTTCCTGCCACCTGACCAGCTACGTGGAGGGCCTGGTAATATGCAAAAAGATAGAAAAAAGAAAAAAGAAAAGTGATTAAAAAAATTAAGGCAAACAAGATGATGAGAATGATCATTCTGTAAGCTTTCTTGTGATGGCCTATAATATGGATTGCTTATATATTTTATTGCATATCTATATGGATCTGCCACTATGCCATTCAAACAATAAATTTTAGCATATTTAATTGGAAAGTCTAATTATCCGAGCACAGCAATCACTAAGACTGGATTGCAGAAGCGCCAGTAAGCAATTTTATTCAAGTTAAAAAGAAAAAAAAACTTAATAGTGTAGGTTTTCTGATTGATATCCAACCATATTTCTAAGACCAAAACGTACAATGGAGAATATCACCGAAATGCATGCAATGCTGGAAAACATGGTTTAAGATGATACAATCATTCTTTACCAATGCCAAACCCTGTGAAAATTAGAATATTAATTATTACAGAATCAGAAGCATAAGCACAGCTTTATTCAGAGGAAAAACATACCGATTCTAGCAATTGGCCAACATTAATAACATCGGGCAAGGCTGGTGATGCAGGCATCCTGGGGATAAATTTGTGAATATCGGTTGCTGGAGATTCGCTAACTACATCACCATCTATAGTTGAACTTCTTGAACATTCCTGTAACATCATGCAAAAGACACAATCTTCAATTTCAGTGCACGTCATAGCCATACCAAGCAAGGACAGTGGCACCAACAAGCTTTTCACTAGGTCATCAAGATTCGCAACTCCATTAAATTTTTTAATAGAGAAAACAGCAAAGCAAGATAACAACTTTTAAGAACTATCGATAAGATCAATTATGGTAATGCTCAGAAATAATGTTCTACCATTGAAATGATCTTATATTCTATCATGAACACTAATCATAATTTAAATTCCTACTAAGGGTAAACATTGATATATTATCAATTGAAAATCTATGACAAATTTATACCTAAGTACATAAAGGAACTGCAGACAGCCGTCTGTCCAATTCTAAAAATTAGCTGGTATTCATAATGGGAAGCAACACTGCGACAGATCAAACAGATGTCTGCACCTGCTCAGCAATTCTGCCATCTTCTTTTGTGTTGCCCAATTAATTTCCAGAACCAAATCTTCTGTCAGTACTACTTCAAATCAATGTCTGAAGGTCGATTTCTAAATTTTTGGTTTAACTGGGTTACAACAGAAACATTGATAGTACAGTTAGAGACTCCATATATGCACCAATCATGACCCAATGATACTGCTGTAGCCTAGGGGCTAATACATTCAGTTTTCCATTCCAGATGAGCCAATTCATGGATAGATCAATTTCCAGAAACCTCATCAACTTGTCTTTTGTATTCAGTCATTTGACCATTTTAATGTCTCACAAATAGCTACTATCACCATAAAGTACGCATTGTCTCCATAATGATCCACTACGTGGATCTAATATATGCAAATGACGAGCAACTAGAAAATTCTGGAGAAGATGACAGTTTTTCCCGGTGAATTAGTGATAAAGAAGATAGGTCTCTACTCCAGAACAAGTTCCGTGACTCTAACTGTTCTGCAAATAGAAGTCGCTAACAAAATCGCATGATAAAAATTCATATGTAAATCATCCAATAGGTCAATACTTGTACAAATCATATCTAGAATGCATCTGTATTGATCAAATGATCTACACACTTTAATCAATCGATTTGAAGGGCTAGAAGTTTTAAAGATGAGATCCTAAAATGATCAAACATTGAATAATCATAACATTACTATGTATACTTTAGCAGTGATGCCGTTAAATATCAGTCCCTGAGATTAGGCATCACAGATAACAAAAACCATGGTGTTAGAGACATTTCATAATATATACCTTCTAGTTGAAGTGATTGTTTTCGTTAGGTTTCATTATGTTTATAAATATATGGGAACAACTACCAATTATTGTCCCATAAAATTATTAATATAAGCATCATACCAACAAGCCCGATGCGGGACTGCAGAACAATTTGAAATTATGACCTTTTTTTACCAGAAAAGCTAAGACCATCCAAGTTATTATGGAAAAGGAACTGAAGTTTAAATTAGTATACCTCATCAAATGAGAGTGATTCTTCAGAAACTGCAAGAGCTTGTATGCTGACCCAGTCAACAGTTGTCATTGAACCAAACAAGGGCACATCTTCAGGTGTGAAAGTTTCAGTAAGTTGTTTGGCTAAGACATCTTTTTCCAGCTGAAGAAACAAGAAAATATGCAACAATTATGCAGCCACATTAAATTTCAGCAAACTCTGTTAGTTGCAGCAGATATTGTCAAAAGACCCACTCAACTAAGAACTTACATCAGTTATCCTTGAAAGCTCTTGAACAATGATATCAAATAAATGCTGGTCAGAGTCGCCTACTGTTTTTCTCAAGTCAGCTAGTATCAATGTAGCTGCTTGTTGATCAATGTCAGAACCAAATACATTCAAATCTGACTGAGACTTCACATAAATTTGCAAGTCGTCCCCAACCCTCAGATATGGGTCAATCTGTAGAAAGAAAATTTCTACATAGTGAACACTAGATAGACAAGTTGAATCTTATAAAGTATCCTGAAGTATTTTGAACCAAAACACTTAAAATTTTATTTATCCTCAAAAGTGATATCCATACATTCTCATTCCTTGTTTCAATATATAATAACCAGATTATTATATGGAGTAGTTCGTAACCAACAAACTTTGTCCCACTTAAAAACATGGATCAACTTGATAAAGAATGATCAACAGCACTTCCAGAGGGACACATGAAGACTAAAATTAAAAGGCCATATCTTAAGTTATTTAACAAGGACTATAGTAGAGGACTAAGAAGAACCATAATTAGTAAGCATGAATGTATAACATCACACAATTTGGATAAATGAAGTAGAGTCAGTTCCAAAAAAAAAGGAATACATTTTTATTAGTTAGAAAGAAAGAAAGAATCAGAACTAATTTAGTCAATTAGTACAAGCAAATAGATTCAAAAAGGAGAACAACAGGAAATAAATAAATCATGGTTGAAGCTACAGACTGTACCAGTCTGTATCAGGCATAGCATACAAGCTTCTGGGGAACTACTACAAAGTACATCCCCATACTGATAAATTAGGTATTGGACCAGCATACTGTACCAACAATTGTTCTGACCGAACGAAAAGGGTTACCAGTGTACCAGTACAAGTACCAATACTTAAAACCTTGAAATAAATAAATAAATCTACCACCCAATAGAAGTAGAAAGATTTTCTGTTAGCCAACTGACATTGCAGGTTTCTGTAGTAGCTTCTCTGTTGCCCAGACATCCCCGCTGGTTTTCAGGAAACTGTTAGCAAAACATTTTCCTATCTTATAGAACAGTTGCAAAACCAACTTAATGCAGATGGTATAGTTGCAGATTAAAGTTGCCATACAACTAAATGTACTAGCAACATTATGTAGTTATGAGAGGAGGCAGGACTTCGGAACAAAAACTAAAAATTACACAAAAAAAGAAAAAAAAAAACTTTAGAAGCAGAGTAGCTTTATGTAGGGAGGTCCGGTATTGAAGCTTTTTTCATTGTTTAAGAGGAGAAAATACAGCAATGCATTTAATATTTTACCTGTTGAAAACCTATAACATAGTATAAGACCACTTGTGCCAATTAAAGGGTAATCGCTTGGGTGCTTAGTAAACTGATAACGTCGAAAGTGTATGTACCAAAGAGCCATACTAAAATCATTAAGGACATTTTTGGAGCAATGACAATTGTTCTGGTGGCATTATAAATGTGTTAATGTTTTTTCCAATGAAGGGGGCACTATGGTGCATGTTTTTTGCAGATAATAAAGAGTAACATATAAGGTGTTAATTGGGTTAACACAATGGAAAACATATTCAAATAAAGGAAACTTGCTAAGGTGCATATTTAATACTACTGGTATTTTAATGTGTATATTTTTGGGAGCTTGGCCTTGCACGTGGCATTGCAGAAAGCAAATCCCAGAAAGAGTGTTTAACACAAATTCTTGCATATTAACATTTGGCACTATCTGATTAGCAATATGCCGATAAAACTTATGAACTAGATAGAATTCTGAATTTTAAATCTTACATCAGAAGATATACAGAATAGCGAGTTAGTCAATTCAGAGATGTGATAGCTTTTTCCTGCAAATGCTAGCATGCCTGTTGCCAAAGTGAAAAGAGATCTCTGACACGAAGGAGACAGCATTCCTGTCAAAATAAAAGGTTCAATAGCAGATTGCAGTCCGTAAATGATGATAGTAAAGATGATGCCTTAAGAGGATACAGAAAAGGCAAAGCCATTATATTGACCAACAATGCACTGGGGCCAAATTCACTAGAGTGCATAGCCGAACTCAATAATGCACCTCTCAAAATGAAAATCGACACTGTTGACCACAATCTATGCTGTATAAATGCCCAAAGACTAGGACTAAAAATCATTTATTTTAGAGATCTTATGCCTATGCATCAAACAAGCACAAAATGAACAGTAGCAACACAACTAGTGAGCCGAAAGTATATTATACATTGTATAATTTGCAAATCCAAACCGTTGATCTTGATCTAAATATTTAAGTATATACCTATCAAATTTCAGCTGATTTGGATGCTTCTGGACTATAGATCAAACGAAGACATAGCATCATTCTATTAAAATTGTTCACTTTTAATCGATCCAACACATGGAAAAACGATAGGCAATTTAAGCATCATCAATCATAGTCACTAGAAGTTGGTGCTTATCTTACCATTTGGGTCTAGGGAGGCAATTCTTAGAGATAATGGTAGCTGAAAGAATCGCACCGTGTTGCTATGATTTGAATTCTGCAACAAGGAAAGAAAATTTTCTTACAGCATTAGGTCAAAACTACAGATGATATCTAACTTTAATTATTTATCAAAAAGTCATCACATAAGAAAAATAAACATGTGGTTTACTGGAATCACTATAAAAATTCAAAGCAGAAGTTAGTGGCAGTTTCTCTTCATTCTTCCAATGCATTCAGTAGAAGCCTTTCAAATCAACTTTCTACAGCATGACAAAAAAACCATGAAGCAGATATTTCAGAAAAACTATCAGCTTATCAGACTTTCTTGAGGTTTTTCTTTAATTACAAAAAAGAAATGCAGACCATAGTATACCAGTTCTGCAGGATCATGTGGAAAATTTTAGTTAAGAGGTGACTAAAACATGTAGGTCTACAGTTCAGTTCTATAAAAAATCTGGAGTTAATTGAATTGTAGCTTTTGCTTTTCTTAGATTCCATTGATGGTAAATGGTTGTAAGTCTTTAACTCTTACGAACCTCTTTTAGGTTTTCTTTCCCCTTTTATGAAACTACATTGTTACAATATCAAAGCTAATGAAATTAAGCCATCCAGCTCATAAACTGATTCAATAAGCAAGTGAAGTTCATAATTTGTCACACAACCTCAAGTTAGCACAATCTGGATACCTTCTCCAAATGGAATCCCTACTTGAGTGGTACATACCACTCATCACAATTTTTTAGCCAGAACTAATTAAACCAGCAGACATGATAACTAAAATATTACTTATGTTATACGCAACCTGCACTTATAGGGGGCAGAACTGTCATTTTCTTGCCCTAATAAGCATTTAATTTTTATAGGTAAAATGCCACACAGACCAAAGCAGTCTGTGCGACATATTTTTCTTCTCTCCTCTACATGTCTTTTCTCTCTTCTTTCTCTCGCAGATTCTCTACTCTCTCTTCCCCTTATTCATTTTAATTTCAGATTCTTCTTGATTATTTGATACCGTGACATGGTATCAGAGCCATCTTAGAGCTGCTGTGTTTCTGTTGCAAGGTTTCTACAGTCATGGAAAACAAGTCACAACTCCGCAGCAAGGAAATATTTCGATAGTGCTGTTGTTATTTCCTCCTCATGTATGAGATTCTTGTGAATCCCAAGTGCGTTGTCTATTGATCATAGCCCTCATTTATCATATTAAGCACATGATGCCAAGGAAGATGGCAGTTGGATGCGGTGTATGATCAAATAAGAATTGGTTTACATTGAGAAGTAATTGCAGCGTCAAGATGCAATACCAGGACAACCAAATTGTGGTAAAATACCTCTTATGTTGTTTCAAATCAGTGAATTTTTGTGTTTTCCATCCTGTAGGTGCAGACATCAGCATGTTCTTGTTTGACTTGATTTGTGGGAGTCTACATATTATCTTCTTGTCCGGGGTATAATTGTGTTCATCCTTAGTTGTGCATCGTCTAGCAATTTATACTCCTTGCTGCATATTGTTTCCATTTACTGTTATTTGTATTATGGCGGAGAAGATAGTTACGTTGAGGCATGGATTCTATGGATGATATATTGGTATGTAAATGACGCCAAACAAACTGTCTGGGACTAAGAACTATTTACAATGAGCAAAAGCTGTAGAAGTCTTCTTGAAGGCAAAAGGAAACCATAATTATCTCATTGACAACCTGCCATCAAGTAATGATAAAGTGAAAGTATGGCAGAAAGAAAACTAACAAGTTATGACCTTGTTATAGAACAGTATGGAGCCTACTATCAGTAGTAATTTGATGTTCTAGGACACAGCAAAAGAAATCTGGGAAACCGCAAAAGAAGTGAATTCTTCAGAAAAGATTATCTCTCCACGAACAGATTTTTCAGATTCAATAAGGAAATAAAATCATTTCAGGAATACTATAGTCAATTGAGAGGTCTTTAGGAGGAGGAAAATGTGAATCAGCCTCCCACAGATGCTACTGAAAAATAAAGACAGCAAAGGTAGGAGTACAATGTTGCTATTTCTAAGAGGGCTTAGTTCTGATTAAGAGCATGCAAAGGGTCAATTCATGAGAAGTACTGAGCTTCCTTCCTTGAACAGTGTGCATGCTCGTCTTCGCTACACAGCACATCGGTGACAAAATCTGCATGTCTCCACCGGTAGAGGTACAGGAGGTCAAATAGTGGAAGATGTCGTGGTATACGTAGTGATCATGGCAGGAGTCGTGTTAATAGCACAATGAAATGTACCAAGGGTGGGTGCACTAATCGCTCTAAGGACCATTGCCGGGATGTGATTGAAGGCCAGCTTGGGCTAATGCCACAAGTACAAATCAAGAATCTGCTTCTGCTGTTTCTGAGCTTACTGTAACATCCAATTGTGATTCACAGGTTATATGGTCTGCATTTCTCAGAGAAATATAACCAACTACTTTTGCAAAACTCTTCATCTGAAGTTACTGTTGCTCAGTCAGGTACTCTGTTTGCTCACCACGCATCTCAGTGCTCACCCCTCTGGATTATTGATTCAAGGGCTTCTGACTCACCCGTCTCCATTATTTTCTCTTGATTCTCTCTTTTTCAAAACATGTTACTTTGGCTGATGGTATCCTATCTCCTGTCTCTGGACAAGGAGAGGTCCAAACTTAACCCTCCTCATCATTTTCTTTAGTTCTATATGTTCCTAAATTTCCATGCAACTTGTTATCTATCAGCCAGTTAACTAAGTCCTTGGATTGTGCTGATACATTGTATCCTACTTACTCATTGTGAATTTCAGGATCTCCATACAAAGAGGACATTAGGAGGACGTGAGGAAGGAGGTCTAAATCTTCTCAATCTTGATGGTGGTTCTCCTTCAGCTTTACTGAGCCATAAAGAGACTTTAATTAGATGGATTGTTATTTGGGACATCCACCACTTTCTATTTTGTATCTCATTTTTCTACAGGTCCAGAAATGTCAGGAACCATATGTAAGTGTCTTGTGAGTTTGCCAAACATCGTAGAACTATGTTCATGCTAATAAATGTAGTCAAAACCCTTTTAATCTTGTGCATAGCAATGTTTAGACTGTTAACACTTCATCTTTAGATGGATTTAAATATTTGTTACATTTACCGATGACCACTCTAGGATGACATGGCTCTATCTCATGAAAAGAAAAGATGAATTATTTTCTATGTTTAAATTTTTTCACAAGAAATTTTGAAGCACCTTAATGTCAATGTTAAAATTTTAAGAACCGATAACGGATGAGAATATGTCTAATGAATTTTTGTTTGATCTTCTCGACCAAAGACTTCTTTTGCAGACAACTTGTGTGGGTACACCTCAACAGAATGGAGTTACTGAAAGGAAGAACCACCATTTCTTGAGGTATCTCGTGCTCTTTTATTTAAAAGTAATGTTCAAAAATCTTGTTGGAGTGATGCTATGTTAACTGCATGTTATTTAATAATAGGGTCCCTTCATCTTTGTTAGGTAATAGAAGTTCCACTTATGTGTTGCGTCCTCAAGAACCTACTTTACCAACAACTCCCCATGTCTTTGGCTATGTTTGCTCGGTGCATAATCTAAGTCCATGTAAGGAAAAGCTAAATCCAAGATCCTTTAAGTGTATTTTCCAGGATAGTCACGTTCATGAAAGGGCTACAGGTGTTATGACCCATCTCTCATAAAACGAATATTGCTTTAGATGTTACCTTTTATGAAGATACTTTATATTACTCTAAGAAGAATCATTCTATGGACACTCATGAAATTAATAATGAACCTTCCATTTCTCCCCCTACGCCTCCTTTCCTTGTGGTTGAGCCATCTAGTGTATCTCAAGGCAAGGAGTCTCCTCAGACAATTGTTTGCACCAGGAGGAAGAAGACAAGGCATCCGAACACACAGTTCTCAATCAATCAACCAACATGGTTGGAGATACATTTATAGTAGAACTGATCATGGGCCGGGCCTCAGGCCTAGACTCTATTTATTTTTAATCAGGCTTCAGGCCGGGTCTATGTAAAATTTAACATTTTTTGTGCCCAAGCTAGGCCCATGATCAGCTTTAATTTATAGGTATCGATGCTACATATACTCCTATCATTGAAAGTGATCTACACATTGCTCTTTAAAAGCCAAAAAGGACTTGTACCTTTCACTTTATCTCATGTACAAGTCTTTTTCTCTTGCAATTACTTCCACATATACTCCTCGTTACTTTCAAGAAGCTTTCTCACATCCTGGTTGGAAAAAGGCTATAATAGATGATATGGGAGCACTACCAAAGAAAACAAAAGGAACCAGGGATTTAGTGCCTTTACCTAAAGGAAAACAGACAGTTGGACATTGGGTGTATAAAATTAAGTATAAACCTGATGGTTCTCTTGAGAGGTATAAAGCTCGACTTGTAGCCAAGGGCTTTACCCAAACTTATGGAGCAGATTACTTTGAAACCTTCTCTCCAGTGGCAAAGCTCAACTCTGTTCATGTTGTTATTTCAGTAGCTATAAATCTTGGATGGTTCATGTTTTAGCTTGAAGTTAAAGATGCTTTCCTATATGGAGACCTACATGAAGAGGTTTATATGGATACACCCCCAAGTTTTCTTCACCTAAAGATTCAAAACTTGTTTGTCGATTGAAGAAATCAATTTATCATTTGAAACAATCTCTAGATGCCCGGTTTGATAAGTTCAGTCATGCTCTATTTGATGATGGATTCAAAAGAAGTCAAGCTGATCACTCACTCTTTTTTAAGAAGACATCTCATGGTATGGTTGTTCTCATTGCATATATTGTTCTTGGAAAAGCAAGAAAGTTTGTAGTAGCCAAGTCAAGTGCACAGGTAGAGTATAGAGCTATTGCATTAGCTACATGGGAGTTAATATGGCTTTGTAGAAATTGGGATTTGTATCTCCTATCCTATTCCCCTCTTATGTGATAACCAAGCTACCATCCACATTGCAACTAATCCAGTTTTCCTTGAGAGGACTGAGAATATTTTAGTAGATCTTTATATCTTCATTTGTTCAGGAGCCAGTTGCCAATAAAGAGATTACTATGCCTCATATTTGATCTGGTTCCCAACTTGCAGATTTGCCCACTAAGGCTCTCCGAGGAGATCAACTAAAGAATCTTGGCGTCAAGTTGGGCTTGATTAATATATATATATGCTCCAGGTTGAAGGGGGTGTTTGCCTTTTGGGATTTTCTATTGTATGTTTTATTGTTATCGAGCCTTTGCCCAAACTCATGCTATATATGACCTCTCACTTATTAAGGGCAGAACTGTCTTTTTCTGCCCTAATAAGTTACCAGCACTTGATTTTAATAGGTTAGATGCTGCACAGACCAAAGCAAACCATATAGCATATTTTTCTTCTCTCTTCTATGTCTATTTCCTCTCCTCTTTCTCTCGCAGCTTTTCTTATCTCTCTTCCTCTTGTTCTTTTTTAATTTCATATTCTTCTTGATATTTTGATACCGTTACAATAAGATTTCTTCCTCGCAACAAACCAAAAACAGAATTACAAAGAGAAATAAATAATAAACCCAAGAAATAGAAAAGAGAATAATATTAATTTTCTTTTAAAATATTAGTTTTTCTACTTAATGGAAACCATGTACTCTAAGCTCCGTTGAATGAAAGTTTGCCTATTTTACAATGTGACTTTTAAACTATGATTATTTCAGCAATTTTCATCCATACGGGGAAAATTCTGACAGCGGGATCATGAATCACATCTAGTTGCCTGTCATGCAAACTTTTTGATGGTTACTTGCAATTTATTTGCTCTTATAAACAAAAGGAAAGTTTTGGGAAGTTATCTATAATAGATGAAACAATTTATATAACTATAAAGCTGGCAACTTACCTTGATACGGGAAAAAAGAAGTGTCAAGCTGAATGAATGAGATATAGCCTCAATATTTGAAGGCAAATTATCAGCCTGATTGACTTGTATCCAGAAGGCAGAAAGTAATTGGGCAGTTTGATCTTCAGTTAACACCATAATATTAGTTTCCTGCATCAATACATCGACACATCAGATGATAACAAGTACAATGCAGGGAATTAAAAGAACTTATAGAAGAGTAAAAGTTAATGCAATTCAAGAAATTTAGGGGCCCATTGAAAGCTAATTATGTCATTTGGACATAGACACTTCTAAAAAAGATGTATGCCACAAATAGTATTAGTTGATGTGAAAACCATCAAACCGAGGTACCAAAGTGACGTGGTACAAGTACATATGATATAGCAAGTACTTACAGCCTCCATAGAACGGTTGAAAGCAGCAATTCTATCAATAATAGAACAGCTCAATTTATAAAGGTATGGTGAACTTTTTCGGGGCCAACCATGTTTCCACTCTTCATCACCCATGCTTTTTTCCTTGATCTCCTCATGGGAATCATTTGCATGCTTATCTGCATTTAGACATCCCTTTTCCCTTCGGAGTTTCTCGAGTAAAGCAGTAGCTGAGGCAAATACTGATGTAGTTCGATACTGCCACTTCTTAGTTTCATATAAATATTCTGATTCATGTCTTGGATGATTAGGATTTTGAACAAGTGTTACTGAAAATATTTGGTGTGCTACTATGCGGGTTTCAACATCTGGATGCATCATAGCCTTCAAAAGCTGCAGTAGGAGTTCTTCCGGAAACACCTACACATTATTAACCAATGAAAGGCCATATCTGGTATGCTACAATATCCAGAAAAAAAAATCAGAAGCAACAAAAAATAAAACTTCATTGCAAGAAATGAAAAAATAACTTAAGCATAAATACAGCTCGCAAGTTTTTGCCACATGCATCAAAGGTTAACCTCACAAGCTCCATTTCACTGTAAGTCTCTTGACATTGAGCAACAATCCTTATCCCATTTCTTGGCCGATTATGAACCTAAAACAAAACACCATCCATTTGTATCCTCTTCCTTGCAAGGCAATTTTGGGGAAGAGGGGCCCTCTGTCAACTCACTAAATGTTTTTTTTACAAGTGCACTATCTTTTCTCAGCACGAGCTTCTTCAAAATGCAAAATATCATGACTATGAAGTATGATGTGCTTGTAATTAGTACACATATCAAATTGTGACATAAAAATGGTCAAATAAGGAAGCAATACATATACAAATGATGCTTCAATACGAAATAAAATCTCACAGGGCATGGTTGCACAGCTGGTGTATAATTTTCGATTTCTGGTCTGTTTCACAGTCTATACTGTATTATGTACTAGCTGTAAATGGCACATTCAAATAGGAGATTTGAACATCATCTGTACAGCAGTGCTGTAAGATTAGCTTTACCCTAACACTGCAAAAATCAATAAAACATGGTAACAGACCTTAGTCTGTTACCAGTAAAATAAATGTCAATAATTTAATAAACTGGTTTTCCTATACTACATGGTCAATAACAAATAAACTGGTTCTAGAGCTTGTGAAACATGGAATATGCTTTTCAGCCATGGATACATTATAATTTGCAGTATAGAGAATTCCACACTATAGTTCTAAACTAATCTCTAAGCGGGCTTATCTTTTGACTGCTATTTCTCATGTGTTCAACCCGAAACTTTGTTTACAAAACAAAACAATGGTTCCAATAATCAGTTATTGGCAGATGATTGCCTTCCCTGAAGCCATCACAGCTATTACAACTGACATAATGGAATTTCATGGAATTCAAAAATTCGAGAGATCACTCTAAATTAAGATTATATTGCGTTTAAGTGCATTATTAACGTTTGCAATGGTTAAAAAAGGTACAAGATAGTAGTATCACAGTATGAATCTTTTACACTAAAATCATAATTCCATAAACGTACTTCAATATATCGCTATAGAAAAACAGCATTATACTTCTGGAATTGTGGTGTCACTAAATTACATCTACTAAGATTATTATAAAGCACTGTTATAGCTAAACTTTCATAATACATATACGACAGATATCACTTATAGACACTGTATATGTCTAAAACTTAAGTTTGGAATTTTGAAACTGTGTCAACAACCATCACAATATATACATGACAGATGTCACTTATAGACACTGTATATCTCTAAAACATAAGTTTGGAGTCTTGAAACTGTTTCAAGAACCATCATATAAAACCGAATGCAAAAAAGAAGGAATGATCCATGTAAGGTGTGGGATAGTCCATTTACAGGGATAATCAAACATAGGCAACTTATTGGTAAACACTGAAATACTCTGTTACCCTTGCATATCTTGAAAATGCCAAGGCATTGGAAACTGATAATTGAATGGCCCACAAATAAGCATCATGACACCAAGTCAAATGGAACCATCCATCTTCCATGGTCTAATGGGTTCAAAAGGACTGAATAAGCTATTTGGCTCGTGTTAGGCTGTAGTTTTGGGCATAAAGCATGCCCATCATAACCTGATTTTCTTTATAAGAGTTTGTAGAGACACATAATCTAAAACTAAGAGGTTATAGAGACACATAACCTAAAACTAAGAGGATTAACTCAAAAGGCACTTGATACATATAAAAATCCATTTTTTGTGTTATACCAAATATAGATGGACAATGAACTCACTGATTGTGAATGTGATCGGATGGATGTCAAGGAGATGATGTGAGCAAGAATCAGCAAAGATCCAATTGTTGCCCTAGCAACAACTGCGATAACTGGCATCTTCTCCAATGTTATAGCCATCATGTCAAACAGTGGACGGGCATCACCAATCTAGCATGTGGAGATTCCAAAAAGAAAATAAACAAACAAATACATCAATAAATATTACAATAAAAATGAATTAGAAAATTAACATTGTTGCATTTTTTCCGTGAACAGAATCAAGCAGCTAAATGGATTAAACAGAATTAACAATCAGAAAAAGTAGTGAAGACACTAAAGTGACTAAACATACTCCTTTAACAATCTCCAATAGGCAATCCTCGATAGAATTTTGAAGCGAGTCATTCCAATTTGATTCTTCAGGTCCAGCTGATTCAACTGATGTCTGCAGACTTTTCCTCAAATGCCTGCACAGGTCACTAACTGCTCCAATTTCAGCAACTACTGCTTGTGACCTTAGATGTTGAACCAAGATAGTGGCAATCTGAACTATATCAGATTTTGTCTTAGGGTCATGGACAACATTTTTATGGTCCAGATGTCTGATGATAGCAGACAAAATCAGCTGTTCATTTCCTGGAAGATAAGCAAAGTAGACAGTATAAGTCATTAGAAATTTCTTCAATCATCTGTGATGGGGTAGGGGTGAACAGGAATTGCAAATGAAACATGTGCTTTTGCAAAGAGAGAAAAAGATAATCCAGCAATAAGAAAATACAGCACTGTACTTGCACGAATAAAATATTAACAGGTGCAATATAAGGTGACCTGACAATTAATAAATTCTGAAGTACATTTAAGCTTTTCTGCATGTTGGTTACATTAAATTATTTTCAGATTGCACGATTTTCACAGACTAACAGCTAAAATTATGTTCTTCAACAATCTTAATCATACACATTACTGCAGCAAAAAGATGAAAAGAAAAAGTTACAGACTTGATAAATCTCAAAATTGACTTCTGTTGACGCTAATCTTGTCCAAGAGTGTTAGTGCAAGGCAAGTTGGTGTCTTGACGATCCTGGGGGGAGCATACATAATATCAAATAATCCTAATATATTCTTAGACGAAAAAGTCTCAATTTGTGCATGTCTACTACATAGATGAAAGACGAGTTTGGTTGAGAATACGCCACTTTACAATCTTTTGCCAATGCCTTACAGGGCTGCTCACATCAAAATAAGAAAGTATGAGATGATTCCCTAGAATATCTTCCCAAGCTCCGGTTATTTATCTTTTATAGGCTTCGATATTATTAAAGAAAAACAAAGAGCAAAGAGTACGGGAGTCAAAAAAGGGCCAACAAAAATAGATGGATAAGCTAGGAAAAGAAAGTCTGTATTATGCACTCCACATAATCTCATGTCTACATTAGTAACAAGACCCACTTGAAAGCAAGGCCTCTAATTTATTAGATTGGCATGCATTTGCCGTTTTAATTTCAATGGTTCACAAACCCGGTACAAGTGTAGGGTGTAGGTGTAAGACTATGCGCGATCCTTTTTAAGAATTTTCTCCAATAGGGACCCATATCCAAGTGTGATGCCCATGACATAATTTATTCCCATTTGATGATATCCAAGCAAATCCACCTTCACCAACTAGATGAGAGATGAGGTATAACACAATGTTTGATCTTAAAAAGCAAATGCCCCAAGTGATGATAAGTATGAAATAAACAAGGAATACCCCCACTGCATCATTTCTTGGACGGCAAATAATGCAACAAAAGAACAGTGAGGAGAAAACAAACCTTGAAAGTATGCTGGTGGTTTAACTACGAAGACAAGATTTGAGATCATCAAGAATTCAAAATTTGGATTCTCTCTCAAAAAAAAAAAAACAATATTTAGATGTTCTATAGAGTGTTAATGGCCTTGCAGGATCCCTTGCCAAGAGATGGCTGCATTTAGTTGATCAAAGTCAAAACTGATACATTTAACTATAAGGCCATGTTCAATGAAATACTATTGTTCCTTGAACGACACTGGAGATGAGAATCAAACATGTTCGTCAAGAGGCTATTTAGTGGCTTGATAATAAGGATACTGGGGTGGCCATTGCCACTGCTAACCTGAAAACATCCCTCCATGTCTTACAGACAACACTCTGCATGATATAAGATGAATCTTTATTCTGAAGGGCGTTCAGCAAAAGTTTGAGAACATATACACACACGAATCCAAGTACATGGAATAAAACCCATTAAGTGTAATCATATGAAACCTTCAAGAACAATGTATCTGTAGTTTTTTGATGCTACGCATCTTTTTGTTTAGTAATTATAGTGCAGGTGGGCCTCCCTCCTTTTCTCTCAAGAAAACAGATTATAATTAGGAACTTGAAAAGAAATTTACGAAAGGGAAAATAAAGCAATTTAGAAGATAGAATACATTGAACAAGGTTCAAGAATGGAACGTATATCTAGTAATTAAAAGTAAAAAAGATGTTTGATTTAGCGCCCAGATACCAAACAATATATATATAAGACTTGAGACATGATTACAAACAGGGTGCATGAAGCCCAAATGAACCAGAGCGCCCATATTGAAAAACTAGCTCCAAATCCAAACAGGTCCAACCGGAGAAACCAGCCTTATGAATCAAGTCTGGTCGGGTTCAAGCTACCATTCCCACTTAAGTATTTTATGACCACTAATATAATGATGTTACGAAAAGGACAGCTGCAAAAATACCAGAATAAAGGGATAGCTGCATACTCAACAAACTGAAGTTGATTATTTAGTAATGTGAAGAAAAGAGTCAAATCATTATTCGTGCATTGCTCAAAAAGTTTCAAGCTTCAAAATGCTCAATGGAACAACATTATCATTTTTCACAAAGAAGATTATCAAGATTCATAAATGGAGTCTATAGTTTCCAACAAGCATCAATTTGCCAACTCTATAAAATAAACCACATTCAATTTTCTAACGAATATAGCGCCTGCCAAAAAATGTAAAAAACAATATGCGAGCAAAATTACCTGAGCTCTTTTCTGAGTAAGTCATGTCAGATAAAACAAACAAAGCCAATCCATGTCGAGAAGCCCAATGTTTTCCTGTGTCAAAGTAAGCAAGCATTGGATCCAATACACAACGCATTGTGGTGCTTTCTTTAGCCATTTCAGCAAGCTTCCGTACACAAATCTGTGACCACACTTCTGGAGATTCACGCTCCTCCCTACATAAACAGTGATTAATAAAAACTACTTTATTTTAGGAGTAAAAGAATAAAAAAATATTTAAAGTGATATGACAGAATATCATTATTTTCGTATAACATTATTCTAAACATAATAAGGGCCATCTAGTGCACAAAATGTCTTGAAGATCTATTCCAAGGTAAAATGGTATAGCAAGGACAGATGATGCAGGAATGATAAATATTTTCAAGCTTTTTTACATTTTATTCCCTTTGTGCCCCCTAGTGGAAGCATTGCTATTATGAGGAAACTGCACCATTAACCTGTTACAAGTTAAAGGCAAGCATGAAGGAGATGATCATTTACAGATCTATCCATATTATGATAAATATGTCTAGAAAGCTGGTACAAGAAGATTCTTTCTGATGTGTCATCAAAATGGAGCAAGTGAATTTGTGAGCATGCACACAACAGTGCTCACCTATGAATTCCTATCAAAACCATAAGGATGCATGCCAACACTGAATGGAAAAAGGGTGATAATCCACTTTCTTCCCCTGCACAGGCGCGCATACACATACACCCTTGCATGGGGGTTGTTCCTTTTGTACCTTCTCCCAAGTATTTCATTCTGAGATTGTTTGTAATTTCTTCTTACAATTAGATATAAGGAGAGAACTGCCGAATGGTATGAGAATGAACAAAACAGCATGGGACAAAAATGAGAAAAAGGCAACTAAAATGTGTTATGGAAGAATATCTCTTTAATTTTTTAATAGAACATTGATGAGTTCCACGGTAATACATCTATTAGCAGTTCATTACCTCGTTAGCATGGCAGAATCCCTAGGAACTGAATGTGGCCTTAAGCTTGTAGTGCTTAGGTTGACATCCTTCCCAAGAGTTACACCAGCTCTTGCCTCAGATCTAACTACTTCATCAACCCAGTTATGGTGTGAGTCACTTCTTTCATTATCAATGTCAATGTGGTCATCAGCTTGATAGTTTTCAAGAATAGCATGGATGATCTGAAACAGAGCCAAGGCATCAAAAAACTGAATTCATCAGTATTATTGTTGTGCTTAGACCAAGAAACCAGAATTTTTACAAAATATAAAAAAACCTAAATCAACTCTACAACGAATTGATTGACATGGTCAAAATGGCTTCTTAAGGGTTTTAAGGCATCAGACCACAGCCTCCACAGAAGCAGTTGTTATCCTGAACACTCTGCCCATACACCTTATATCATCTTTTTGTTATTTTATTTTGCAGAAGGGGATTAAAAATGAAAATGCAACAAAATAGACGTTTGACCAAGTAAATGCTAGTGAAGATAAATGTGGCAACAAATGCTGCTCAACCAGAACAGACTAAGTGTAAAGCAACAGGTGCACGAGTGTCAGACTGAAATGAAAAGGTAGCCATCCCCAGAAAAATGTTCTGGGTAAGAAGTTGAAGCAAAGGGAACCAAATATTTGTCTGTTCTTTTTTCCCTTCGAAAACCAAAAAAAGAAAAAAAAAAACTTAATTCTGAATGATGATTCCTGAAAAGCCTATGTGTGGAGCAAGGTGGTTTTCTGAGGTAATTATACAATGACAGTTTGCATAAAGAAATAAGAATCATAAATCAAAACAATTGTCTAGAAGATAGTTTGAAATTAAAACCATATATCAATACAAATCTTCAAAAAAATTAATTGACACCAAAAAAAGAACACACCCACCTCATCAAAATCAGTAAAAATGTAAGAATACTCAGTCATGAACCAAATCTGCAAAAGAAGGAACAACTGTAATTGAGATATCGAAAATGTATTCAACAGCATTAAGAACAAACATACGAAGTCACTAAATATGCATCAAATGAAAAGAATTAACCATTGCTGAGAGGCATTGCAAGCTTGCAGCCTGCAGGAGACTTTTCTGTTCTTCCCCTTGCCTATAAGCGAGCACACATACTTTTCGAACTAAGCATTCAATATTGCGTGCATATGTACTATCTGCCTGTTCATATATTAGTCAAGAATTACATGAGAAACCAAAAACATAAAAAGAAATCACAAGAAGTGTTGCACAGGTAAAATGGTCAAACCGAGATACGATAACTGAAGACAATTAGCATTAGCAAAGAAATGGAGCAAAATCAAAAAGGCGTTTCAAATTAGGAGCATAAAATTGACAAATTTTGGTAGCCATCAGAAAAAAAAACTTCCCATACACAATGGTAAACAGATTATATTGCGCTATGTACTTGCATGAAAAGATATATAGGCCCCGTTTTACTGCTAAGAACAAAATAATCCCATCTTGTGAGCACCATATTAACATAAATATATCATGCACGATGAATAATACTATAAATGCTCTTGATGTCCGTAAACACTACCGAACATGTATGCCCCACCAATATCAATGACACAAAACCCAAAATAACATCAACATAACACTACCGAATAAATTAATATTGCAAAGAACATTTGTTTAGAAGTTCAGGTCTGATAAGTTGGAAATATGACTTGTCTCATTGTATTTGCTAGAGAATGTATGCTGCATTACAGTAGAAACAGGTGCTAACTGGAAGGAAACCAATACCATAATCTCTACTTTATATTAATGTCTTAGCCATGGAATTCATAGAGCAGTCAAGCAGTGGGCCTAATGGTTAGAACTTTCTGTAAGCAAGTTAGAGACATTTCTTGACATGCGAAGTACATGCTGGCAGCCAGCTATTGCAAGATCTTAAAATCTAAAATAATATAAGAAACTAGCATCTGAGAAGTATCAAAATTCACCTGACTACAAATGAATTTCGTCAAAGTTTGGCATCCAAGAATTTGGACACTGTCTCGCTGCTTGTTGTCCAGAAGCTCAATAATGACATTCAACAGGCTGATAGCAAAATATGCCCTGTGCCAAGACAAGTATACTGTAAAGAAAAGGTTGTGAAGATTTATAACCAAATGGCTCTGCATTAATCATGCAACAACATGCACATGAAAGCCCCACAATTTTATGATAACAGCAGTATAATACACAGAGAGGGCAGAACATTAGGATTTATTAAATGTGTTGATGCATGTGCCATTCCAATATCTCAAGATCATATGACAATTTTTCACATCACAAAATATATAAGGAAAAAAGGGCTATATTTTAAGGATAAGTACATCTCATCACCTAAATGTAGTAAAATGCATATAACTATGAAAATAAACGGAAGTTTCAAATCCTTAGTATAACCAAATGTTATGTTTTGGGGAATTACAGCAGCCAACTGGAGCTGCACAAGGATTAGCATCCGGCTTGCATAACTAGTTGCAATTATATTGCGCTTTCAGAGGAATGAGATATATTGAGCGGCGAATGAGTGTTCGATGCATTTGCAGTTTGAGGACTGTTGACAAGCCTCTGTTGTTTTTCATCAATAGTCGCATCTTTAATATGCACTATTACACATGAATGCTTGCACTCTTTGTGAAATCTTATGATAATCCAATTATTTAAGCCATTCTGGAAATAACTAAGAAATTTATAGTTCGACATAGTGTTTTTGGGATGGAAAATCTAAGAAAAGATAGGGACCTTTGTCTTTTTTAGACGTCAAAGGATTATATTGGAAAAGATTTTGTGAAAAAAAAAGGGACAAGTGAAGCTTCTTTTACATGAGATTGAGGCAATCAGGAAAGCACGAGCAAATTCTTCAATGATATGGAGGAGAGTGGCATCAAGAAGTAGTTTAAATTGTGGTAAAGCAATTAGCCAATTACTGAACCAGCTTAAACAAGAGATATGCTTAAGACCAATAATCAAGAAGGTTAAAATTAGTAATTCAAATGCAGTATCAATATAATCCACAACTTACATCTGTTCTTTACAAATGTAGAGCAATTTACTGTAGGCTTCTGTAATAATTTTAACAAAGTTGATATGCTCAGACCGCAGTTCTTTGTAGCTCCTTTGTTCCAGAAACTTTGCAATCTACTCAGGAAAAAAGGTCACAAAAAGTAACTATTCAAATTCTTCATACTTAAGCCAGAACACCATACCTTTGGGATGCGAAGTGGATTCTTCGCAGCATATTCACATAGTTTCATAATTTTTCTTTCATTTGGGGTACCATCCTACAAATGGAAACAAATAATTATGCTAGTGTTTTCTAGATGCAGGTAGTATAAAAACTAAAACACATACATCGTTGAAATGGAATGAACACATGAAGATGCAGGTCAAAGAATTGTTCACTGTATACCTCATGTAAGATGGTGCATGTTACCTTACATGGAATTATTTACCCTTTACACTGAATCCTGCAGGTTCCTCAAATGAATGTTCTATTATATTACTGGCCAAAAAGTGATCTACTAGGTCAAAGATAAACCAAGACTGAGATACAACAGAAACTAGAGGATAGATTTCTCTCTAAAAGAACAGATGTTGTCTCCGGTATTTATTAGCTCTAACATCTTCACATGGATATAAATGTGACCAACAAGAGGATGCTGCCAAGAAATCTGAAAGTGTACAAACAGAATGAGAAATGTCAAGAAGTCAGAAAGTCAAGGAGCAAAGAAAACTGAAAAGACATATATCCCTGGGGTTTAAAAACTACAAAAAGAAAAAGGAAAAAAAAACAAAACTCAAAATGCTCCATGATGCAGGAGTTACATATCTTCGTACATAGAAAATCCAATGTTAGAAGATATAAACCAACACTCTACGTGTTTGAAGAGAAAATAAATGTATCCATCATAGGATTAACAATAGCATGGAAGGCCCTGAGCTCTCCTCCATGGCTGACAAAACTACACTTGAGTACTGGGGAAGTTTATTTTGAAATCTTAAACCCATGCCTAGGCTATGGAAAGGTTTCCTCTTTTATGGTACTCAGTGAACATCGAATCATCCAACACGAAACTACTCATTATGGAGTAACTCAATAAATCGACCGAACGAGCAGATAAACCTTAACCAAGAATCTATTTTTCTTTCAAGACCCAGAAAACTACCGCATTTTTTGAATCATTATACCAGTCTCTTTCAATCCAGAAGCGAGAATTAGAACACAGCTCCCTCAAAAAAACCACACGCTCTTCAATTAGAACTTGAACTACCCAAATAACGAATAACCGGCGAAACCCCGACAAAACACAACAATGCCATTAACTTCCTACAAAATTAAACAAGCACAAACCAAAAAAGCATCCGATTGACTGAAAAATGAGCAGAGGCACGCAATGCTTACAAGGTTTTTGGGGAAGATCTCCGCGAGCAATTTCTTGTACCGCTTGACGGGTCGCCGGGAGCTCGGCCGCAGCGCCGGGCAGCAAACACACATATTCCCACACGCGGGGAGAATCTTTCTCGACATAAAACCCATTTCAAGAACCAAGACCACCCTCGACAAAGAACCCAAGAGAAGAAAGAAAGAACCCACCAAGATCCCACCTTACCTGTTCAAAAGACGAAACAAACCCAACAAAGAGATCACCGAACCAACTCAAGAAGCCGAAGCAGCTCAGGAAGCGAAAACAACCAGAAAACCCCGGGAAAATCCAAGAAAAACGAACAAAAACGAAACCGCAAAAAGAGAACGCCCGCCGAGAGCTCGGGAGATGCCTTACAGTGCTCCGGAGAGCAGATCCATTGCTCTCTTCCACCAAAGAGATGGGAGAGTAGGCAGCGAAGAAGGGGTTTCGGCGCAAAAGGCAAGATCTGAGACAGAGAGAAGGAGAGAGAGCAGGGAGGAACAGACCACGTGAAGGAAGCTCAGATTTCCTTATGACAGCAGGCTACTGTCGGCCTGTAGTACTCTCCCTGGCTTTCCCGCTATTGGCGATTGATTTAGACTTAAATTAAAGTCGCTCCCAACCCCAGCCTTCCAAACTTGGACCCAAGACATGATTACCGAATGGGTGCATTGGTGCCTGTCCTTACCTAATAATATTGGTTATCTCATTGAGTACACCTGGTAAATTAAATGAGGATGAAGTTTCTTAAAGATTTTTATTACACTATCTAATAGATTTTCGCAACTAGATGTGATTACTTTAATATCATCTTCTTTTCCCTTTTTTTTTTTTTGATACAAATGTAATCTATGCAATATTTTATTACATTGGTTGCTTTAATGTAATCTTGCTTAATAGTTTAATTAAGATATAGTTTGGCCGTTTTAGTTGGTAATGTAATGTAAGGTCCGCTAACACTGCATTGGTTTGCGTGTCATGGTCAGTGGCAACCTAATTTGATTTATAATGGCATGAGCCTTAGAAATCTCTAATGCTTGAGAATAAAGCGTGGGATGGCCAGAAGAGGGTCCACCAATTGAGTGCCTATGAGAGACCTTGTGAATTGGCTGTCATTGTATGTTTCACAAACTCCAAACCACTAATGGAAGGATCTTTGTTGGGTTTTTCAACTTGACAAGTGGATGCCTGGTCTTTAGCTAATTATTTTTTGAACTATATGTGCATATATATATTACTAAGTTTTGTTATAGAATAAATGATAAATTAATGCAAAATGCCTCAGCTCTCATAGCATATTTATTTTCCAGTACTTGTAACTTGTAAGCCACAGCACTCTTCTAAGCGTTGTTGAGCGAGATTTAGATGGATTCTCTCAAAGCTTTCCAAATCTTATTTAATATCAATTTTTCCCGCCCAAATAACAAATCCAATAAATCATGTTCTAGCAAAACATGTTTTTGCAAAATTATTATCATGAAAAATAGTTCTCATAAAACCTAGAACGAAACAATATCTACAAGTTTCAGTCAATAGGTGCCTAGCATAGGCGCCGATGTACTCCTTTTAGCTAAGGTGTTCTTTTGAACCCAAGAGGTTAAATTAAGATAAAGTACCATATTTTTTGCTCCTCACCTCCTCTCTAAAAAAAAATAAAAAAAATTGAAAAGAAAACACACATTTCAATTGGTTACGGCAGAGATGAGAAAGAGAGAGCGCAATCGTAGAAATAATAAAATTTTCAAAAAATCTAAAAAAAATCAGATAAACACTCCTTGATGTTTCCGAAAGATCAAACATCTCTGAAACAATTAGAAGCGGAAGGAAAAGAGTCGAGAAAGGCCAAATTCGGTGGTTATGAAATCTGACTTGAAAAAAGACGAATATCGCAATCCTAAAAATTACCCATACAAAAATTAGGTGGAACCACTAATTATTTGACTTAAAATCATTTATGTCCAAATAAATGAATCCAATTGATTTGACCCCACCACTTTGTAATAGATGCGCACAAGCAACCCACACCAACCTCCCTATTTTTGGAGTGCCCGCCAGCATCAATAATGTTATCTCGTCAACCTAGGAACTTAATTAGATGGATGTCTTCACTCGAAGGAATGTATATTAAAACTCACTTGTTTGCCTTTGATTGCTCTCAAGTTGCCTTTGGAGAATCTAGTTAATAGTATGGGATTATTTTATAGTAACACAAATGCTCTTTTGACTTGTTTTGTTTGCTTCACTGGATCTCATTTTTGTTCAAATCTCGAGAGCATCCGTGGCCATACATCTAAAAATTTGACCATGGCAGTGCTTCGCAAAAGGATACACAAGAAAAGATACCACTCCTATGCGTAGGACCACTCCTTCGAATTGGTCGTACCATGCTATCCATTACATCCGCGCCACGTGTCTACGAAACACTATGATGAAACTGTACGTTGGTGAGTGGTGACGTACCGAACCACAGCTTTCTCAGACCGAGACCTTTCTCGGGGGCAGTTAGCTGTATGGTTGCGAGCATCAAACAGCTAAATCTACAAATCAACTAGCCCAGGCTGCGAACTCCGAGATGCTCGAGCCATCGAAAGTTCCAGCGGTAGCGGCAACAGCTTGAGTTGCTACAGTGTGGCAGTGGACTGTTTCACTGGTAGAATCCGAGGCAAATCGCACACCCACCAAGGTCTGGAGGAAGGTCCAACGAGAGAAACTATAAGTTGAACAAGGATCGAAACCACTTTATTTTTTTCATCTTTATTTTTGTATGTATAATAATAATATGATAAGTTTATTCTAGATTTAGATTCACGGTGAATTTGATTCATTTAATTTTTTTTTATACAATATAGTTTGCCTTATTAAGTATAGCCATGTCCGTAGATAAACAAGCATAGATGGATGTTTATTTATGGGTTTAGACTTTTTCGAGTTATATGCCAAACTTGCCATGGCAGTGTGACGAGCCTTATATCTCTATTATAAGGATTATAACAAACATAAAATGATAAAAAGATAAAATTCTTGATTCATGCCATTTTTTCAAACCTCCTAACAGTATTTGTAACAAAGGGCTTGAAAAAAAAATTCTACAAATCTAGAGATGCATGATGGTCCATGAATGCGTTTGTTGTTGATTATATATTGAGTTTACAAGTTCTAGAATATCAAATCCAAGCCTATTTAGGATATCTGTTCGAATTTAAATCAATTTTCTCTATTATATATATATTTTGTAATTTCCTGGGCCTAGAGCAATTGGTTGCTTTAGAGATTGCTTGTACTGGGGCTAGAATTTGTTAGATAATTTTGAACTCTATAGTTTTTCTTTTTAGTAGTGAAAATTTGCACCGTTTGTGCTCATAGATATAAGTCAATTGTATAAACTTGTTTTTTTTTCTTCTTATTCCAATATTTCTGTTGCCAACCGCAATAGTGCCGGCCCCATGAAGCACATTGGAGCATCGAACTACAAATCATCATGCATGGATTATGCAATCATGGTGATCGTTACGACCAGTGGACTAGATCTCCCTAGTTCATCAACTTTACCGGATCTACGCATGACATGGACCTTATAGGATCCATGCATTTACAAACTATCATGCAACGCATGAGAGGTTATCATCTGTGGAGTAGACTTCTACGGTTTAAGCGGCAAGGGAAAAAGGACCTTGACTCAAACTGGAGATAGTTAAAAAGGACCTTGATGGTTTATAAAGATTGATCATCAACCTAGCATTTGTTATTTGTCAGCAATAAAGATAAGGAGATTTGGAGAAGGATAACACATTAGATACATTTGCAAGACACGACTCAAAACTAAGGACGAGTGAGGAATAAAATACAAAACGACAGCCTCTAAAATACGGGAACATTCACGACGGTACGAAGAAAGCAGCAGATCTGCAAATGCTGCGACAAAATCCAGCATACTCTCTGCAACAGTCCCCCTGAATATATTGTAATTTAGTATTATCCCTACAATATCCACATGCGCTTTTTTTTTTTTTTTTAATCCAACAAATCAGCTCCATGAAAGCAAACATAACAAAAAGAGCAGTATGAGAGAATATGGGCTCAGACAGCTTACAGATTACCGTGGTGAAAACAAATACTGTAGCAAAAAATGCCACAAAACCAACCCTTTTGTTACAAGATGGTGAACGTTAACCAATAGAATTAAGCATCAGAAAATCCAGATTCCGACAGAAGCTGGATTTGTTTTGTATAGTGAAGATATCCAATTTAAAAATACTCTGCTTATGACAGCCAGTACAAAGTATCGAGGGTAGAAAACACAAATTTATAACGTTACAAGAGATGACAGTAACCAGCGAATGGAGCCTCCATATTATTCTTGCTGTAACATCCACTTCAGGCAACAGACAAGCAGCAGTAGGTTATTAAGACGTGCAAGGGCCAAAGCTTAGCAAGATATTTAGGCAACAAGTAAATGAAAAAAGATTTGGCAAGCGCCGTGCTGGATAATGCACAATAAGAGCACGGCATGTCATTTGGAAGCATGCAAGAGAATTGTCACCTAAGAAGATTCTGCCTGATAACCATCTGCATAATATTGATTTAACCTTAGGCAACCAGATAAATCAGACTGCAATTTTCTCACCCCGCGTTTCGTCCACACAGTTATCTATTACCTTGCACATCCGAGGTTATACACAAGGAAAATTTCTTTTTTTTTATTTTGTGGGTGAAATAAAATATCTTTTTATGGGGTTTGTGTGCAAGGATCAGACAAGCCGGGAATGTAGATATAATATTGGATGTAATGTAGGGTTGCATGCATAAAGTCTTTCATTATATCAGCACATGACAGGAATACTATACAACATGGTTAAGAATGATAGATTAAACAAAGGAGCATTGTTGATTCAAGAGAACGACTTCGCATGCAAATTGAAGAATACAACATTGACCCTCTCAATAAAACAATATAGCATTAACAAGTATCCGCATGCCATTTCTTCCTTTCGAATTGGATTCTATTGGCACAAACTCATAGAATCACTTCTCTTCAGGCCAAACATTTGATCCAAGTATGTCATCCTGTCATTTTCCATTGCAGTATCTCGAACGAAGTCGACTGAGTGTTTCGATGTAATTCGCTGCAATGTCCTTGCTAGAGAATACTTCCTCCCATATCTGCTGGAGTTCTGTCAGAAGCAACAGGCAACTGTTAGCCTCAATGTCTTTCATGTGGAACTCACCAACATTAAGATATGCTCAGTTTTCATTTGTGGTTATGCTTCAGGCAGAGAAAGATGCTTCTATCACATCATCAAAAAGCAATAGAAACTACATAAGACATACTTAACTTTTTCACTTTGAATATCACAGAATGCAGTGGTCACACCATGACTCTCATAAATTACAAGAATGTGCTAAATACATCTGTCTAGATTTTATGTCTATTAGCTCTTTTAAGAGTTACAGTGCAATCACCAGGCATAAAGATTGTAATTGTGGGTTAGCTTCACCAGATGCAAGTTCTGGTAGTTATAAACTTGCCAAACTCTAACAGTGATAAGCTCCACCATCTTGGTGGATGGCTATTGGGTTTTATTTCTAAGTAGGACTCTCAAAAATGCTTGTTTCAAAACAAACTATGGTTCTCCTAAACTAAAGCTACACCTTTTTGTCAGCATTATATTAACACTCGGAGAACAGTCTGCTTATCTATTTCATGAATCAAGAATCAATGGCTTTTTTTTGTGAATAATCAAAAGTTCTAAAGCATTGAAGACTCAATCCAAAAAAATGAATAAGGTCTGAAGCATGAATTGAACCATCTCTAGGATGATTTGCATAGTCTGAAGTATCATGACCGGACATCAACAGTATAGCGGACAGAGGAAACAACAGCACACTACATAAAAGGTAATGACTATTAAGTTTAACCATTTCCATGGACGCACAAATTGCCTTGAGATAAGCATGCAATCAAATATTACTCGAGTTTCAGGCTATCTTGGCATGTTAGTTTCTTGGCAGTAGAAGAATTAAAACATTATCAAGAGAGGCAACATAAAGCTAGGATCATTAAGTTTAACACATGTCATGATACCTAACATTGGAAAGGAAGAGGCTGGTGGGGGATAATTACCAGAACGATCCGCAGATGAAAGGCACATGACCATCATGTCAAATCGAGGAACTTTGGCCAAATTATCTAAAATGTTAACAGCCAATTCAGTGTCTTCCCTAGAATCATATACACAAATTTAATAATTAATGAATAGACAAGTATTAGATGTTTACAACACCGCAGAAGGAAAAAAACATTAAGAAAGAATATACTTACTTGAAAAATGTGGTGGTGCACTTGATGATATCAATCAGAATTGGAACAGATAGTGCATTTTTAAATATCTGTGGTAGAGCCGGTGGTGGGATTGACTAATCATAGAAATCAATAATAGGAAATAGCATAAACAAACATCAGTATCTTAAATGAGGTCCCTAAATGGAATGCAAATAGGAAAAAGATAAACCTTCAGCAACTGAGTTTGCAGAGCACAATCATCAGAAAGTGCCCTCCACGAAACCTCAAACTCATAAGCAGTCTTTGGTGCTGCAATACTTTTTCCAGCAGTGGCCATCACTCGAGAAGCAGCGCGAGATGCAAGATCCTGCATCGATGCTTTCAGCACATGTTTGCGGCCAACATCTTGATCTTTCTGTTTGAGTTGTATAATGTTACCAGAACATAAGACAAGTTCAGAACTATTTTAAAGAGAAATTTATAAAAATCATGCAAATCACAGTGCAACCAATGACGAGGAGATAAAGAAGTAGGGGGTGAGGAGGAATGGGATAGATAGAGTAAAGCAAGTGGAGAGGTTACAGAGGAAGGTGTAAGAACATATTAGACAAAGGAGAAAGGAGTACATCAGGCTAGCAGCAGGTGTATGCACAGAGATAGGAGGTAGCAGAGAATGGAGTACCAGGGGAGATCACTAATATTCATGCCATGCACTTGGAGAACTTGAGGCATAGAAGCTGGGTAGCATTGGTTCAAATGCTCACGCCTTGATTTGGAATGTGTTGGATGATGTAGAGTCTCCTTGGGTTCTTGCTTAGGGTCAATTAGTCATTATAGAATCTTAAAATCAGCAGTACTATAATGCTGGTTCAATTTTGTTAATATTTTCTTAAGTTTTTAGAGTCAGAGGTATTTTTGTAATTTTCCATATTTTCTGGACATAGGTTGCCATATGGTTCATAGGTCATATGTTAGGTCTATTTATGTTTTGGAATTTTATTTATGGTCTTTAATTAGGTTTTATGAGTCAAAATTACAGATTTGTTATTTGGAGTCCAAGTCCTAATAGGAGTATTAGAACTTTGTAAATAGGGATGTAATCTCTCATTATCAGAAGGCAGTTAAAATTTCAGATTTATTTTAAGCAATTATGCTTTATTTTGGAGTTGTGTGATGCAATTTTAACCCTAGGTGTGATGCCTACAAGATTCTAGGTGTGATGCCTAAAAAATCTCTCTTTTCTTCTTCTTTTCCTTTAATTACAGCATCCTAAAATCTCAAATTCAGATTTGATTCCATCCCCACAAAACCCTACCAACCAAAAGCAACAAAACCAGCAGCCACTCATCCATCAATTAGCCTTCGATTTGACAAAACAAACAAATTTTCATTCCTGTTTTTCTACCAGCTCATATAAGCCCCCAAAACTTCATCTCTTTGCCTGTATTTTGCACCCAAATCGCTCCATATCCATGTCCCAACATAAACCTTAGCTTTTTACACGATTTTCCTACCCTTTTAGTCCAAAATAACCCATTAAGCATCCCTGAATTTTCCCTAATAAAGGCTGTCCTACATCAGTAAGATATACCGGTAGCAGGACACCTTACTTGCATGTAAACTTGATCTATGAGGGTGAGAAGGCACCACTAATACATATACTTTAACCACGTAACTCCCATTTGATACATTGGCAATACTACATGCAGTTCATGAATTGCATTTCTCCATTTACAGATGATAAAGCCATCAGCATCAAACAATCATTAAAAGAAAAATCCAGATTATGTTCTTTGTACCTTACTTTGCGCTCCATGCGCAGTCGCTGCTGCATTTTGAGAATTACTCGAGACTAAATGATCACCACGAGCATTTTTTGTTCCCATCTCTGAATTACTCACTCCTTCAATTCCTTGAAAAGATTTTTTTAAGGGTCCAGAAATTTTCTTATCAATTTCCTGTTTCAGTAAACTTAAATTGGTCATGCCAAGAAAAAAACTTTGCAAATTCCTAGAAGATAAATAAACAAGGCATATGGATACAATTGGGAGAAACCTCTTTAGTTATGTAAATATGCATGTATCCATGTGAATGTGTGTGTTTGTGTGCTTGCATGCAAATGTGATGCTAAGAGTGCAGGACGTGTGCATTGGAAGCCCAATTATAAACAAATGACAAGGTCTTCTTATCTCTAGATTGACTACAAATTGTACTTTGCTAAAGAGATCAACCGATCTTACAAGCTTGTTACAACTCAATTTGATTTAAATCTAAATATCTAGCACCTAAATATTTAAGAACTCGGGCAAGACCACCCCGTATTTTTCATATATGCATTAGATGCTGCTAAGAAAGGAACACATGCCACATGACAGAAAGACTTATCATGGTTAAATTATTCAGGGAGATACAAGTGCATAAAACATTTCATGGATATAGTTCCATATACCAAATAAGAAAATTAGGTTCACCGAACCGATAACGGAGGGGGGACCAGCCGGCAATTGGTTCGGCACAGTACAAATCCATACCTCGCCATTTCAGGATGTACCAACACAGTGAGAGCCGATGAGGGAGGGGGGAGGTAGAAGGAGAGAGAGGAAAAGAAAGAGAGGGAGGGAGGGAGGGAGAGGCCGAGAGAGAGAGGACTCAAAGTCAGTTAACCATTTGCCGATTTCAATTCGAAATCGGCAAAAAAAGAATAGGGACTCCCTATTTCGAAACAAAACAATGGCAACTCATCAATGAGGGCTTTCGAGCCCTCTCTCTACCTCTCTCTCCATATCCCTCTCCCTCTCTCTCCCTCCCTTCCTCCCTCTCCCTCTCCCTTCTTCTCTCTCTCTTTTCCTCTCTCTCCTTCTCCCTTCTCCCTCCATAGGAGCATGAAGTGCGGCAGAGCTTCCGTTACGAACTGATGGAAAGAACCGGGCAAGTAATTGACCGGTCTGGCTCGGTATGCCCCAGATTGGCTAGTTCGGCATGATTCAACAGGTCTTGAAGAAAAATATCAAAATTGTAGAGTTACAATTAAACAAAAAACACTCACCTTCTCATACAATGCCTTTGTCTCAGTATACTGCTTCTTGAGCTCTTGATTATTAGGCTCTAGTCTCATAGCAAACTCAGAATCTGTGATCAAAATTTGGATGTCATTTGCCACCAAGCAAGATGATGGAATTTTATTTGCATAAATTGGGCTTCACATATTGAGAGATTAAGTGTGAATCCATGATACCTTCCATGGATGCTTTAAGTTTTCCAAGTTCCTTCCTGGCTGTAGCTCGACGTGAGTATGCTTTAACATAGCGATCATCTAAATTTAAGGCCTCAGTGCAGTCGTTCTCAGCCTCTTCAAATCTAATTGACACATTTAAAGGATTCAAAGGCAGTCAGAAACCAAACCACAAGGACATAATTAGATCTATATTCTCATTGGCAGGAGGAACTTAAATAAAACCCAGCTGAATGTATCTTCCCCGAGGAATTATACAGTCATATATACATGATGATAAGTCACAATCCTGTTCCTTGGATTATTTAGTCCTGATCATTACCCAAGGAGTTGTAACTCATGTCTATTCACAGTAAGATGGCCATTATCCACTGTAAGAAAACAAATTATTATCAGCCTAACTTCTCAAAGAACACGAAAAAGCCAGCTCATCATGCCACAAAAAATTCCAGAAACCCTGAGATAAGCTGTATGTTCTGGTCAACACAGATAACTAAAAAGCCAATATGATAATTGCCTCAAGAAAAAGTTCCGAAATGAAATGCTTTATCAATGAGTAGTTACTAGGAAACAGAGGAAATTTTTTTGTATGGAAAGGAAAATATTTTTTCTCAATATACAAGAACTCCCCCCCTATAGAGACAAGGATCAAGTACATCATGATTCCAGAGCCAAAAGGTAATATGCCAGTTCTAAACATCAGGCTCAAACAAAAACTTGCCTTTTCAGTTTGAGATATGCCATAGCTCTATTTGCAAAAGCAACTGATGTGGGGGATAAAGCAATGCTTCTTGAGTAACACTCAATTGCTTCAGGGAACTTTTTTTGCTTAAAATACTCATTGCCCTGCAAGCAGGAATAGAAGTAATCAGTTTTGATTCAGATAATGTAGCTATATCATAAATGGAGAATATAACAAGAGATAATCAGAGTTTTTATGCCTACAAGCTCTTTTTCTGAAGCCGCATCAGGCAATTTTTCCTCGCTGTAGAAGCTGCTACGCATACGGCTCATTGCATCTGAGTATTTCAAATAGTTGTATCGTTCATCAATTTTTCTAGAAGAACCTTCTGAAACAACATTAGTTTTACTTTTAACTTCAACTGAAGGAACCTTTTTCAAAGGTCCCTTATCTTCATTGACCTTTCCAGCATTCCTCAAGGATCCCTTCAAAAAGAAGCATTGCATTATTTCAAACATAAACTTAAACCAGATACCACACATTATATTATTCAGATAGTATAATGACAGTCTCCCATTTAAAATTTTGGAAGATGTAATGCTCAAAGAAATTGAATCTATTTTGTATAAACAGTACTATATTCAAATTAGTTCAGCTTTTTTATCAGAACAAAGTCAAAGTTTTTCTTTTTCCTAATTCAAACAACATGCACAGACAACGTACAAGCAGCACAGCTCAACAAGATTGTATTCTTGAGAACACAAAAAAGATTGAAAGCCCTCAAGTATCAACTACTCAATTATACTTACAAATGTAAGAATGCAATATCAGATAAAAATAATATTATATAAAATATATTCATTTCAGCATAAAAGAACAAAACAAGAATAACATAGTAAAACAAGTGGACATGCCATCATTTGCAGTTACATTCCAGAGTTCTCTGCAAAAAGGAAACTTCAAGCCAGTATGTGTAAAGCTGAGTCTGAGGACTCATACATAACTTATCATGCTATCAAATTATGACCTCTTGAATCGATAGTACTATACTAGGTCAATATGTCAATGCATTAAAACACGAACATTTTTAATATTCAACAATACTTTTACCACTATAAATTACTTATGATGTGAAAAAAGATATGTCTATGGTGAAGCTGCTGATTTTGGTTCATCGGTTAGAAGAGATGAGGATAAGATCAAAATAATGGATGTAAATAAAACGATAGTATTCAATGAAAATAAAGTTTAGGATGATTGGTAATCAATGCCAACTAATGGCAATATAGATCCATAAGCTTAATAAGCACCACATACCTTGCTGCTTTTGAAAGTAATTAATTTTACAAAGAAACTAAACATGTCATAGGCATTTTTCAGGAACCACACATGTTCAGTGTTTTACATTGGTCTTAGTAGTTCGAGGATATATTGATGTTGACAAGTTTCTATCATTGCAATAGGGGCAAATGAGGAGACAAATAAAGAAAAACTAGATAGAGTTGTTTGTGTAGCAAAAACGTTTAGAGAATGCTACCTTGGGTCACCTCCTTCTGGGGGGAAACCAACCAAAAATGGTGGTCAATTACACCATGCAGTGTTCAGAGGAACTTAACCATCAGCAAGAGAAATAAAAGCTACTCTTGCTTCTAAGATACATAGGCATGAAAGAATCCCACCAGCAATGCAGACTTCTTATCTCTTATCTAGACCTTAGCTGGTATTAGATGCATGTGCTCACCACTGCTATGATTCATGTCTCCATAAAATATATGTAAAGTATCTTTTTGATCTAACAAAAGGAAAAAGTATTTACAGTCAATCTCTTCTTTATGAAGGAAGGTAGCTAAGATTTGGAGTGTTAATAAAACAAACCCAGAAAATGGTTTCTTGTGGATCAATTAACCAGGCATTGCCCAAGCTATGGTTTGGCCTTAAATTTGATGCCCAACCAGGCAAACCATAGTGCAGCACAATCAAATCCTATGCATGGCATAATTTGGTTGTTCTGTCAGGACACTAATTTTCTTACAAGATGCTATGAAAATGTGCATTCTTATCTCCCAGTTATAGGTATCAATCTCAAAAAATCAAGGTCGTCCTGAAAACGATTTCAATAAAAGAAACTTATTTTTTATTTGACATATTTAAGCCGATGCATCACCATTTCTTGATGTATAGTTAAAATAAATAAATAAATAAATAATCACATATATAGTGTAGCTTCAATTTTAGTAAGAACGTCGTAACAATCGTGATAACTCTCCTCGGTTTGGTAGTTTCAATTAAACATGATACAGCAGAAGAAACAGTTGCTAGCTGCACATTGTAATTGAAATCAAAGCATAAGAAGAATCAAAGGAAAAATAAAAGACATCGTAATCAACTTACCGGTTTGTTGCTTTCATGGGATTGACCCTTCATTTTCCCACCTTTATCCTTAAGCAAGTAATCCCACCCTTCTAGGTCATTCAGGAATCCTTGAAACTCCTGCTCATTATTAAAAAAAAATCAAAAAAGAAATCTTTTTGGAAACCGTTCTTTAATTCCATAATCCACTACATGATATTTCAATGTTTGCTGTGCTCGCTAAACCTCAATCACAATCTCAATGCAATCTTTCTTTCTTTTTTAACCAAAAAACCATGATATTTGTCATCAAAAATGCAAGAGTTATCCAAACTAACAGGAAACCATGCGCGAAACCCGGAGTAGAAGAAGAACGCAATCATCCATATGAAGAAGATATAGGGTAGGGGAGTAGGGTTTACCAGAGAGCGATCCCGGTCGGGCTTTCCAGAAACCCCCGCCATGGATTCCACCCAGAAAGCATATGAAGAGGGAAGACGAGAAGAAGGTAAAACGAGTTCCAGTCGAGCGCTCTCTCGATTCTTCCACGAAGAGGGGCTTTTTTTGGTGGCGCCGGGTGACGCCGAGCCGGGATTTCTTCACACGGTGGCACCGCCTCACAGGACAGTGAGTCTTGGGCCGCAGAGTAGGGCAATAGAAGCCGAGCCATAAAAAATGGAGGCCCACTGTAACAATTCCAAAACAATGGGCCCATTTAATTATGGAGTATTTAATTTACACGGATGGCCTGTGATTTAGTTCCAGTTTGAACTGCCAAGGACTCTGGAAAGTTTTTTTTTTTTTTTAGGACGGACAAGTTACACTGATCTAGTATGAATAAATTCAGCAAAATTAGAAAATAAAATATCACGGAGGGAAACCGAAGCGGATGCAAAATTGGCCTACAATATTCCCAACCTTCCAACCGCTTTGTATTAAATATTATGCTTCCCTCTTCTCTTCTCCGTCTGAGACTCGAAAAGCAGCTTTTTATTACTTGACGACATTCACTCCTTTATACTCTTAAGAAGCGGTCCCTAACTGAAAATTTACTAGAGTGCTCCGCCATGTAGAAGACCATCCAGTCCGCAGTCCTATTTGCCTGCCAGTAGATATGTCTGGCACACAAGGCGATAATTCCTCACCATTGTTGATCTGCCATCCTAGACTATCTCTGAATCCATCCAATTGCTGTAGATGAAGATTCATTAAAATAGTATATGAAGTTGGTGCAGTGCAGAATGATTAATTAAAATAAAAAAACACCAAGTTAGCATCAGTTTAGAAAATGGAGCTTTTTTGCATAGAGAATTAGTGCCTTCATAGCATTTTTCTCTCTATTTACTTATACCTCTTTTGTTTATTATGAAAAAAAAAAATCGTTGGAACTTAATTTATGGTTCTAGATTTGAACTCCCCAAACCTTATCCATGGTTCATTCCTGCTTTCCCAAGTTATATTCTGTTAAGCCTGTTGGAGGCATGCGTCCATAGATGGCCCTAGTGTTTGCCATGCATCAAAGGTGTATTTTGTTTGCTAATTATCAAGAAAAAGGTGTATTTTGTTGGAGGATTATTGCTACTTCAAATGATAAGGAGTATGTTAAGACTAATGACTTGCCTTAGCTTCATGGCTCTGTTATATGGGGCTGCCACATTCTGCAATCCTTTGCAGGCTTGTTTCAAACCCTTGTTCCTTGGCAATCCCCTCAACTGGGGTTTATTAAAATAAATTTTAATGGATCGCTTCACTCTCACACTGCAGGGGAAAGGGAAGGCTTTGCATGCTGCTGCTATTCCTTTATTCACGAACTCTGTTCCGAGTGCAAAATTAATAGCTGCGTGGCATGGATTCGGTGTACTGACTGATAGAATAAGGGGGTAGTAATGGGGGAGAATTGACTGGAGATGGACTGACTGGAGTGGCCGATTGTGTGGAATGAGAGAAGGTAAGAGTAGGAGACAAAGATGGAGGAACTAAGCAGGGAATGGGTAGCAGTGGAGGCTGAGTTGAGGTGTTAGATTTGGCTAAGGAAAAAGGAAAACAGCTCTCATCAAAGCGTACATGTCTAGAGATGATAATGTTGCCAGTTGCTGGGTTGTAACACCGGTACGCTTTATGTTGAGAGGAGTAGCCCACAAAGACGCAAGGAGCTGACCGAGGGGAGAGTTTGCTGGAAGCTTGAGGGCGGAGCCAGGGAAAACAGCGGCAACCAAAAATTTTAAGGGAGTTGTAGTCTGGGGAACGATGGTAAAGAGCTTCAAAAGGTGATATATGTCCAAGAGATGGTGTAGGTAGCCTGTTTATAAGGAAGGTTGCAGTGAGTAAGGCATCTACCCAAAATTTATCAGGTAGAGATGAGTGAAGGAGAAGACATCGAAGAGTTTCAAGAAGATGTCTATGTTTTCTTTCAGCTAACCCGTTCTGCTCAGGAGTATAAGGAGCTTAAAATTGATGAATGATCCCAAGTGAAGAGAAAAAGGATCTGAATTTGCTGTTTGCAAACTCACCTCCTCCATCAGACCTAAACAGTTTAATTGAATGAGGGAGTTGTTTTTCTACAAGAGTCTTGAATGTAAGAAAGGTATTATATACATCTGATTTAAAAGCAATAGGATAAACCCAGGAGAAGCGTGTGAAATCATCCACAAACAGAACATAAAAACGAAAACTATTATCATTGCTGAGAGGTCCCCAAACGTCAGCATGAATAAGTTCCAGTGGATGGTTTGTGGATACAGAGTGGGAACTGAAAGGAAGACGGTGACTCTTGGCTCTGCAGCATGATTCGCAGAGACTGAAAGAGGTGGAAGGCTTGGAAATTGTAAGATGTCTTGACAAATAAGTGAGCAATGCGTCAACTGGGTGTCCCAAGCGATGATGCCATAGAGTGCGAGAGGTAGTAGTTAATGCTGAGTAGGCTTGAGGGGAAGAACACGGCTGAACGAAAGGGATTTTGTATAGTCCCTCAGAGCATCGTCCTTGAAAGAGAATCTGATAGGTTGTCTTGTCCTTGATAACACAACCATGGGAGTCAAATGTAAGAATACAGTTGTTATCAGAGACTAACTTATGAACAGAGAGCAGGTTATGAGAGATGTGGGAGTATGTAGCAATGTGGAAAGATGAAATGTGTGAGAGGGAGAGTGAAGAGTACCAGAACCTGTATGACTGATAGAGGTGGAGGAGCCATCGCCCAGAGTGACAGATTCTGAACCGGAGTATGGAGTCGAGTGATGAACCAGGGAGGAGTCCGGTGTCATATGTATGGAGGCGCCACTGTCCATGATCCATTCACCAGGGGACGATCTGGAGGATGATTGAGCTAAATTGGCCTGAGGACGAGAATTTGGCTGTGGAAGACTCTGATAGCTGGTATCCAGTCGAAACCAGCATCGAACTGCAGAATGTCCCCTCTTATGGCAGATCTGACATTCAACAGGAGTTCTGTATTCTTTAGCCTGTCCAGAATTGACCCCATCCTTCTTGTCGAGCCCGACCGCGTCCCCGATTTGCATAAGAGAACCGTCCACTACCTAGTCCTCTGATAGCCATTAAGGCGAAGGAGGAATCAACTGCAGAGGTTTGTTTCTCCTTTGTGTTCATGATGGTTTCTTCACTGCACAGGAGAGCATATAGCTCATCCAGTGAAATGGACGAGGACCGGACTCGAATTGCAGTAGCAAATGAGTCGTAAGAGGGAGGTAAACCATTGAGGATGTGAAGAATGATATCTTCTACCTCAGGATTGGATCCAGCCGCTGCCAGTGCATCAACTTTAGAGCGAACTTCATTCAAGAATTGTTGCATTGACAAGTTGTTTTTCCTGATGTTGTGAAGTTCGTTTTTCAATTGAATTATATGAGTTCTGGTAGCTGAATTCAACCTATTGTCTAGAGTGGACCATATTTGATGACAGTGATCAAGGTTGATCACAAAAGGTAGTAATGGCGAGGAAATGGTAGAATTTAGCGCACTAGACAGGAATTGGTCTGTAAATGACCAAACATCATATTCCGCCGAGTTGGAAGGAGACAGAATTGATGTTTCAAGCAAAAACCCAAGAAATCCACTTGCCTTGAAGATTCGAATGATCTGGGAACGCCATGTGAGGTAGTTGTCAGCTGCTAGCTGGGTTGGAACCAGTGATTGAATCCTGGTAATGAGAAACTTAAGATTTGGGGAGATGGCTGGGTTGGAAAAGCTTTGGGCTGCTTCGTCGGATCTATTTATGGATCCTGGAGACGCCATTTCGTCGTCAAGAAGGGTGGGAAGAACTACTTCAAGCTCAATTGATTCTGAGGTCATGAACTCTCTGCAAGGAAGAAGGGAAGGAACTTGACCGTCACAGGTTCAGGAACCTGCTCTGATACCATGATAGAATAAGGGAACTGAGAAATTCACAGCTGAAACATTAGTGAACAGTAACTAGCACGGCATGGTGCCAGTTACTGATACTCCTCTAGAACAGTAGCAGAAAGAGAAGAAGAGGAGGAAAAGAATTTTATTTCATTTCAGTAGTACAGAATGGAATACAGGGGAGATGCTTATATAGACTGAAAGATGAATCTTCTGGAAGGAAGATCTGTTACAGTTTGTTAAGGAAAACTGATTCAGTTGTTGAATTCCCATGTGAGGAAGATGCTAGAAGGTGTGATGCTTGCTGTGCAGCAGAGGTTGATTTGGATGAGTGCATATGTGAGGCTGGTGACAAACCGGAGGGTTGTAACACTGACAACTTAATTTCAAGCTGAGAGGATTATATTGGAATAGGACTCTGTGACAGTGGTGTCCTGGATTAATGGCCTAGAATCTTCTCACCCACTCTTGAGGAGCATCAAATTTGCACTTGGAATCTCTGAAAATAATAGTAACAAATTGGTACATTGTAAATTTGCACAATGGTATATCTGGACCATGCACCGAATGTAGTAAGGGACCATAGATTCCTTTCAATTATGATGGGATTCTGTCAATCTAACCAAAAGATCATAGAAACTTTGTTTCAGGACCGCAATTATGGATCAGCCCTTTTTTTCTCAAAATTTTAAACTTGCCCTTATTGTTTCGTGTTTACTGGCCTCTACGACAGCAAATGTTTCGAGAAGGTTTCGATGAACTCACTCCCTGCATCCCACCCATAAGATTCTAACCGATCCGACCAAATCCTGAAAGATTTCGTTCATAAACCTCCTCTACCGTTTCAGCAACGTAAATGTACACTTAAATTTAGGAAAGTTTTCCACTTCCTCCAATTTACATCAACAAAAGAAAGTATTTATACATATACTTGCCTTCGTTTCATCTGCCAAGGAATGCGACCATGAACTTGCCTTTCATATCCTGATGCAATCTTTCAGATTTGATATCCAAATCTCCAGTCAGATTCACTCCAATTAATGAGGTTTGCCTAGCTCTATAAAATCCTTTCCATCAACAACCACCATCCAAATTACTAAAACACAAACTCGTTCCGGATTCAGGTGCGGGAGATGGAAGGGGGGGCTTGGCCATGGACACAGCTGAGGTCCTGGAATGCTGTAGTTCCAATATCAAACACCAAAGTTATTGGTGAGGCTCAATTAGAAAGGCTGCTTCCACTTCCCTCGAGGAGAAGTGGCCTCACCAACTTCTCCCTCCTCAAGTCCGCCATGATGGGATGCAAAACCTCTAAAAGCCTGTGATCCAGTGGCCTCAAATGGAGCTTGTCAACCCACAGAGACATACCAGGTAATTGATATCCAGAATCTTTTTTTAATTAATAAATGATCCAGAATTTATGGTTCAGTCAACTTGCTGAAAATTTACGAGTGCCTTTAGTTTTGTCGTTCAGTTATGGCAATGCTTTTTTATTTTTTTTGGTTTCAAAGGTTGATTGCTCTCTTTGGCTTCAGTCGTGGGTCCGGATCCGAAATTATTAAAGAGAGAAGCAGGATCCATCTCGCCTCCATGACAGCGTTGGATGGCACAAAGGCTTCGATGGTGCAAAGCGTCTCAAAGGCTGGGAGTGACGGTCTTCTAGGGTGTGCAGGTTGCAAAGCGTCTCTTTGGTGCAACGCCAATGGAGCATCATTTTTTTTTCTTTTTATACTTTTTCTGTTTTTTAACAGTAAAAAGGCACGCTTGTGCAAAATAAAAGTGAAAGATTTATAAAGATGTATTTTTTAAAAAAATATATCTTTAGTGTCTTCTTCCCCATCATGTTACAAAACGATGAATGTTTTTTTAAACATGGTTTGTTGGTTCTAGAACTTAAATGGGATTGAATATGGATATCTATATTTATATTTAGTTTATTTGATGAATATATATATGGATATAGGTATTATTGAAATTTAAAATTTTAAATCTATATTTATCTTAAATATATATGGATAAAAATGGATACCAAAAATATGGATATAAATACATATATAAGTCCGATAATTAAACTTTATGACTACAGAATTAAGGATATTACTAAGTTGATAATAAATTAAGTTAATAGTACGTTAATATGGTAAAAAATTCATAACTACTATATAAATTCAATAAAGTTACAAATATAATCAGATATTCAGATACGGATCAGATAATTGTCTATCTATATCTATATCTATTTTGTTTATAGATATAGATATAGATGCGGATATTGATTGGATGTTCGAATTTTTATCTATATCCAGATAGATTCGGATTTAAAAACTAATTCGGATAGATATTATTTGGTCCACTTTCATCTCTAGTTGGTATGCTGATAATATATGATATAGTGTTCAGTGTGTACCTAGGGTTAGAACTTGGAAGTAGGGCCTGTAGAGCTGGGCTATCAGATTATGGGTCAGGCCCAAGAAGGTTTAAGATGTAGAGCATTTTCATGAAAATAAAATTTTCATGTTTTAAGAAAAAGAAAAATCCATAAGAGATATAAAAAGCTACTTTCCCACTTCTTAGGAATTAGGGTTTTTTTTTTTCAAAAATATTCTTAATCTATCAAAATATGTAGATAATGCATTCCTCTTTATTAAAGATATAATAAGTACTTTATATAATTTTTTTAAAAAAAATTATATGCTCAGCATAGGTTACTCTAAAATATGTTTTTTAATGATTAATCAAATATACTAAAATTATTTTTAAAATATTATATATTTAAAAATTATTTTTTAAAAAAAATATTTTAGTATTTTTTTTGTGCGAACCGAACGAGCCTTCCGTGGCGGAGGAGATCGAGAGTGGGTTCCTTCACCATGCTCCGTATTATGAGATTTCCCATGCCCACAAGCATCCCACTGTCTTCATACCGACGTGCCGTTATATGGTAATGCACTCAAATGAATTTGAAAGGACGGATATAGAAAATTCCCAGCGTTCTCACTTGCCTTGGGGCAGATCGTTAAATGCCTGGTCTCGCCGACCCTAAGACTGTGTCGTGCACGCAGACTCTAAAGGACTGGGCGTGACTAGCAATGTGAATAGGCGCGGCGAGCTTGGACGGCAGTGTTCTCAAAAAAAAAATAATAATAATAAAGATATAAAATTTATTATCATAGACTATGATGCCAGGCTAGTGGCGGCCGGAGTCGATGAATTTTCAATATGTCTATCATCAGTGTCAAGCTCAGAACGATATGAGAGGATATCATCTATGCGAGAATTGTGCTGGATGCGGACTACATTCTCCTCGAAGAAGACTCGGTCACAATGATCGAGTGGGTTCGAGGTCGAAAATGCCGCTACTGGCAGAAAACCGCTCATCCACGACATTCTTAGACTTTTGGAAGAGTGTGGTTCCTATCGGCCACACATGTCTATAAGTAGGCAAACGGTACTGCTGACTAAGTTGCCTTCTATGCAGCTCACCACTCCGAAGGCTTTATCTAGGAGAACCATGTGTGTGTGCTTGATCCCTTATGCAATCTCCTTTTTTTTTATTTTGTTGGCTGCACTCACACCTATCGGGTGTGAGCCGTCATTGTATCAAAAAGAAAAAGTGAATAGGCCCGAGTAGTTTATGAGTTGCCTCATGGTCGCGATTTAATTATTATCGTGCTTAGTCGAATTTGAATAAAATATTTTATTCAAAAATTCTAGAATCTCGTTGAATATATATTTTTAATAATATAATATTATATTTATAATATATTATTAATTTAATATTTAAAATTATAATATTTGTATATTTTTAATTAATTTGATTTAACTTCTAACTTTTAACTATATTTTTTTTAATTATAACTAAGGCTTGAAGTCTCGAACACCTGCGTGAGTATGGATTAGTCGATATTTGAGTCGAATCAAATCGACCTCAGGCATTATTATTATTATTATTATTTTGATAGGATCATATTTGAGTTTGGATATTAAGATTTAATCAATTTTGAGTCAATTTCAAGCTCCGATGTCTAGAATCGAGTTGTGTGGGAGCCCTCTAACTATTCCAATTCGCTTGGCTTAGTCGCACCATAGTTGTAACTGGCCTTATCCTCATGCATTTATTGGGAATGCTTTAAAATTAAACTTGGTTCTAGGAAATACATGTGAACCTTGCAACTCTGGGCTCCCAAGAGAAGCTACCATTGATTTCGTTGAAATAAAAGCGCACCAATTTATATGTGCCCCTTGTTACTTGGTCCGATAGAAGAGTGTAAGCTAAGGTTATTTCTACTGGAGAGTGTAGCCAAGTTTTAGGTGTATACTCACACATTAGCTAAGGAACAAGTCCATTGCTTGTTACTGTTCAATTCTCTCGGCTGGCATGCATGTAGCGAGTTGGCAGACATGCATGCAGCGAGGTGGCACGATAATGCGATCAGCCATACGTTAGATGTGAAGGCAAGATAGGTTGATGATGCACATACATGTGATGACATATGAAAAACAGCACCATAATGATAACTAAAGCACGTCATTAAAAAAAAGGAAAGAACATAAGTCGTAATTATTTTCTTAATTTAGACAAGCATTTCAACCATGTAGAAAATACATTATCGTTGGCTAAATATTATTAAGATAAATACTTATGAACTAGACAAAATTTCAAGGTTAAGATATATATTAAGGAAAAACTTCATATATTCAGATGTTCGGGACTACACACATCCACACAGAAATTACTTTACCCACACTGGAATTTTATGTCCAAATCTTTTTTGGGCCACGTCTAGAAAATTTTGAAACAATGAATATCATTAGGACAATATAATGATTTTGAGTCATCAAACACCTGCTATCTTATGCGATCAATCATGCTGGGATTACATTGGGTATCATTCCATCCTCATCTTCCTTCTCTTCTTGTGGAAAGTTTGTATGTTGGTTCTCATAGATGTATATATTGATCTAAAAAATCTTCAGACGTGATGTGGACTACTTTGGCCACTATGACTAGGATTGGATAGGGTGTAGGAGCAAAATTCATTGTCTAATAATTTATGCCTATGTACAATAGATATTTGGATATTAGCTATATTTTAGCAATTATACAATTAAATGGAATTTGGCTTGTTCACTATCCATGCATCTTATTAAAATAAGGATATCTAGAGATAAAACTTAATATTTTTTGATGAAAAATGACAATCAATCATAGCATTATCTCTTCATCACCTTGTATTATTTTTCATCAGCTAATGGCAGCTATTAGTAGCTATTATTTTATACAAAAAATACTGGAGGGGCTAAAGGTTCGAAATGTGATAGTTAAAGGATGTAGTTTTAGAGACCTCCCATTACTCGACAATATGAATTCAAATAATAGTTGCTTTTCTTTTAGATAGAATCAAATAACAAGATCAATGGTTTATTTGATATCCTGATTCATCTAAGTAAAATAATATTTTCAATCCAAATGACCAAGCTAGCTCAGAGAGATTTTTTATTTTGTTGAATGTTTTTTTAAAACTTGTCTCGTAAATAAGTATTGTTATAAGTTTTTGATTGAACCGGCAAGCAAGCTTCATATTGTCTCTTTGTGCTGGGCCACCCCACTAATGCTATATATTTTTTTTAGTAAATCAGCTATTTATACAGTTTTGGTATAAGCATATCCAGCTGCACCACTAACAAGAACACTAGTGGAAAAGTCTGCTGGTCCATAGAAAATCTTTCAACGAGCAGCAATCCTACATTTAATTACCAAACAGGCCCCTAACTGTCCTTTCGTGGAACGGTGCTTGAAGTAACGGACAAAAAAAAAAAAACATAACATCAGAACAAAAGATAAGGCTAGAAACGCTGGCGTGCTTCTTTAATTTCTACATGGCGTGGGCTCCACTCTGGATTTGATGTTGGAAAATGCCGGTCTTGGAATCAACTTTTTCGGTGTGGAAAATTTTAAAAAAGAAAATAACTGGCACATGCGATGACGGGTGTTTGGCTACAAAGTCAATGATTCCTAACTACTAGGAATGGTCTTTTTTTTTTAACATTTAAGTTTTAGATAATATTTCTTGTAGGACCTTCTTTCTTTCAAATATTATGTTTCCAAAGTGCACATCCAATTTCTTTGCGAAATAAAGAAGTTTTTTCATAATTCTTGACAATTCCAGTAGGTGTCATGTTCCAGGGAGATCTCTCTCTTCCAACGACAAAACTACTAGAA